>NW_024583109.1:159654-181855 GCF_018398535.1 Haplochromis burtoni | reverse complement strand
TAAAATCACAATTATTCCTGTACCTGACTAACCCTTCAACCCCGTTACATGAATGATCCCACCCTCATAAATACAATGGTGTGATCCAGAATTTCATATACATCAGGAAGTGACATCACTGAAGTCTTTTGGACAACAGGACCACAGAGACAGGCAAGTTGCTCCCATCTTTTCCTTTATTTTAGTCATTTATCTTGTGATATTGTGGTCGTCAACCTCAATGACCTAACACCGTAACATGAAAAAAAAGATATAAAACTATAACTTATGAAAAAGTTCTTTGTTAGTTCATGAATATATGGTGATTTTGAATTTCATGCATGCCATGTGTTCTCTGTCTGGTATTCACTATATTGAGCAGCGGCCAGTTTGTGCAAAAATCTCAACCCAGTCACATTCAACCCTGTTATGTTTTTGATTGTAACGGGGTTGTGAGATTGTGATGGGGTTGAGATTTTAATACTTTTTAAGTTATCCAATTATTTAAATTAATTATTATTATATTCAATCACCCTTCTTATACTGCCTGCATGCTGAATGGGATTTATGTTCCATGTTAAAGATGGCACCAACAACAGCAGCAGAAAGGCAAAGGAAGTATCGGGAACGCCTTAAAGTTGATCCTGAAAGAAGGGAGAGATACCTGCAGAGTGAGCGTGAGAGATGGAGGCAACTGTCAAGGTGACAGTCAAGAAATCTTTGGAGGGCACACAAGAGGACCTCATTGAGCTCTTCCTCAGCTTTGTAAAGAAATTTAAAATGCATCACTTTAATATCAAGCAGCAGTATGCCTTCTGCCGTGAGCTGAAGAACAACATGTCAGGGAGGAGACTTTGATACATGTTGACTTCTCAGAAAACTACAGCTGTAAATACAGTTTTCAAGTTCAGGTGGTCCACTTTGGGGCTTCATATCAGCAGGCCACCCATCATACTGGTGTGTTGTATGTTGGTGGACTCTCAGAGCCTGTGTGCTTTAGCACCATCTCCCCCAGTAGACTTAAAGGCCCTCCAGCAATATGGCAGCACCTAAATCCTTGGCTAGATTACCTTCAAGGCCAACATCCACAAGTGTCTGTGCTGCACTTTTTAAGCCTGTACGCGATACAAACAACAAAGAAACTTCTACCTTTTCACTACAGAACTGGACAGAAGAGGATTCAAGGCTGGTTCTTGGAATTTTTTCGAGGCCAGTCATGGAAAAGGAGCACCAGATGGTGTCGGGGGAGCCTTAAAAAGAGCAGCTGACATGATGGTAGCAAAGGGGCATGACATCCCAGATGCAGAAGAGTTATTCAGACAGTCATTTATGTGTGCTATAGATCCCGAGCAAACCCAATCTAAACGACTTATTAACATATTCAAAATTAAAATACTTCAGTTTTTTGTGCATAATGACATCAGTAATGAATATCACAGAGCCAAATTTGTTCTGAGCCTTTCATTATTCTTCCAAGCTTTTTTTTTAAAACAAACTCTCAGTGACGGCATTAAAACATCCCAATTCAAGAAAAAGCAAAGACAAGAATGATGGATCCCTCTGAGATATTTTCTCTCATGACTTATTTCATCACACAGTCTCTATCATTCCTCATGCCGCAGCTCCCCTGCTATGTCCCTGTCTCGGGCGTACAGCTGACTGTATACTTTATCGCTTGGTGTTTTATGAAGAAAGAAGAGGATAATGCAGTGACAAAAAAAAGTCTGCCTGCCATCTATTTCTGTCCACCAAGTCCATCATCCATTCCAAAATTAGAATGTTTGAAATAGGAAGCAAAGGGCCTATTTAAAATTTAGCTAATTATAGGATAATCCATGAGTAAAAAACAAAACAAATTGTTTGCACAGTTTGCTTTTATTGATCATTTTCTTATGACTAAAGCTTGGATATTTAAATGCAAAATTGTTGAATAATGGTAATAGAGTACTGACTGCAGAATTTTAACTCAATACTAGCATTCAGTTTGTTTACATGTTTACATGTCATTTTCGCATAAAGCTTATGCACATATAGGTCTGAACAAGTATAAAAGTATATTAGCATCTACAAAATTTAGTCAAGCCAAGTAGTTTGTTCTGATTACAGCTCTAGAGGAAGACTGCTATAAGGCAACTTCAAAGCAAACCTGTATTTATGGGGCAATGTGAGACATTTTTAAAAATCGTAATGCATCCCTATGTAAAAGAAAGCAATGAATCTCACTGGCCACTTCATTAGATACACCTTGTTACTACTGGGTTCAATTCTGCTGTCAGATTTTCTTTAAAAAGAGCAGCTGACATGATGGTAGCAAAGGGGCATGACATCCCAGATGCAGAAGAGTTATTCAGACAGTCAGAAATATTATAATTCTGATCATTTATCAGTACTGATACATGTGAGACTTCATCAGAATTGTGAACATCACAGCAGATGCCTTTGTGTGAAAGTAACTGAGAATAAAACACAGAAAAACATGAAGGAGATTTTCCTGGTCTGGCTTTTTATAGCAGATAACCTTAAAAATATTCTACAATGTTCTGCATATAAAGTTTAAATTTCTTCAGTATTGAACAACAGAAAAAATAGGCTTTCTTGTCCGAGGTCATTTAAGTGAAAAAAAGAAAAGAAAAAGACAGCAGCCACAGCGCTGTAAACAACGGTAGACTGGTGGGTAATAAGCGAATGAATAATACAGAAAACAGAGATTGGAGACGGGAAACTGTTCTTGAAGTACAGAGAGAGATAGAGAGAGCTAGCTGTGCATGAAGTGTGATTTTAATAGTCGTGGAAGCAAAACAGCAAAATTCATGACGACATTGATCAAATGTGAAGCGCAGTTTGCTGCTTCTTTTGCTGCTGGCTCGGTGAATTTTGGTTGGAGAGACAAAACCTGCAGCTCAGAATCAGCGCAAAAAGACGTAATCACAGCGCGGACCGGACGCATCAGAATCGCTAAGCTCCGACAGCGTGTCCGTCTACGGGCCGTCGGGTGAGAAAGCCGAGAAAGACAAAGTTGATTCTGATGCGTCGGGTCCGTTCTGTGTTTACGTCTTTGTGTGGAATCCGTGTACCTGCTCTCATTTGCTGTTTGGTTGTTGTTGAAATGGTTTTGTGAGCTTTAATCTGAGAATCTGGCGTTTCTGGCAAAACACAGTTATATTTAAAAGTCGATTCAGGATTTAATGAATTGATATCGCTTTATTCAAGCTACTCACCTCCCACTTCCACCTGCACTTTCAACTGGACCACGGCCAATCAGAGAGGTCCCGCCCCTTACTATCTCTGATTGGTTTAGTCCACGATAGGGGCATAATGTGTGTCTGTTGTTGACCACAGGGAAGGTTGCAGATTTTTTTTTTTTTTTGCTACCCGAACATTTGGTCGCACAGGTGCAACCAAATATTTTTTTTAGTCGCACCACTAGAAAAATTTGGTCGCATTTGTGACCAAATTGGTCGCACTCTAGAGCCCTGATACACACACACACGCATTATGTTACATTTGAGCAATTCACTTTACAATGTTTGTTAGTTGTTAATGTGCTGTTGTGGTTGTTTTTACTTTAGATTAATAAAACTTAATTCTACTGCAATTTGTATCTGGTGTCCTTCCTATGGTTACAAAGTGAGATATAATGCTAATGGAAAGCCCTATACATTGAATTTAAGAGTAAACAACTGTTTATATGTAAAGCTGTATTTGTCTCTTCAACCCTGTTACCATCTTCAACCCTGTTATGCTAGTCTCAACCCCGTCACACCTACATTTTCATATATTATTTTGTTAAAATGTTGAAAAAATAATTTAATGTTTGGGGATTTCTGTCTAAAATATTGAGCGCTATCATCTGATCATTGATTTTGATTACAATTCTTAGTTAAACTAAATTTTTGATGAAAAATGACAAGATTGCTTTCACTCATTAGTTACATTTCAGGATTTAAGAGAGTAAAAATGTGTGATTTTATGTCATTTTTCTATGTAAAATTATTGAATTGGTATGGGGGACATCTAATTAATGTAAACATATTGATGTCTTTAGAAATACATTTTAAGATAATATTCAGAGAGCCTCCAAAGTGTCCATAACGGGGTTGAAGAATTACAGTCACTACATCTTGAAAATATGATCAATAATAAAAGAAAACTAATGCCTGAGATGGGAAAATGCATTTTTCTGATAGTTAAATATATCCTTAATGATGTGGGATATACATATAAATAAGTACATTTTGGTAAAAATGTGAAAACATCCAAGTCCATTTTAACCATGTATCTTGGAATGACTCAGAGACAAAATACTGTTAATCTGACTATCTGCCATTCTGCAATTCATCTCATGTAAACAATAACGTGGCGCACAGCGTGACGTGAAAAAAGGCACATACCTTTGACGTTGCATGACGAACTCTGTATTCCTCATCCACACGTAAACACAAAAAAGGAATTTTCCGTTTTCGTTGATTTGAAACACCGTTTACGTGTGGACGAAACAGCTGCGTTTTCAAAAATACCCGTGTAGGTGTGGACGTAGCGTAAAAGAGTTAGTAGTTTATTTTCTTACTACCTGTAATTTATTGCAGATTACTTGTATTTGCTTAATTGTTTACTAAATGTTTGAGGTGTGAAATAAACCGCAATGGAGCAAAATATGGGTGTGTGTGGTTGGAGGATGTGTTTGTGTGCGCGCGGGGGGGGGCAACATTTTTCATGTAAAACAAAGGGGGGCCCAGCAAAAACATTTTGGGAACCACTGCCTTAGAATCATCTTGTTTAAAGGATTTCTTGAGCAGTGAAGTAATCCTGTGACAGTAGTCAGTATTTCCACTGCCATACAGCAAACCATAACTGTTGATAATTCAAACGGCAAACTTTATTTTTCAAAATATAAACAAATACAGTTTAAAAACAGCATTTCTGTCGCTGCCACAATGTCATGCAGTTTAACTGTCCGTCAAAGTGACCAATCACATCCTCACGTGTGCGCTGGCTTCTTTGTGCACGTGGCTGCCGAGTTCTACAGGAGCGGTTTGTCACGGCTGGCGGAGTGAGCCGTGTGGAGTGGAGGAAAAGGAGGACCCAAAATGCAGCAAACTGACGATATGAGTGAAGTTTATTAACACGGTGGCAGTGGCAAAAACAGGAAATGAAGCATGAGTAATGATAAACCTAAACTGGGAGAAACTAAAGAGCAAACCTGAAGTCCACAAAACGGAGAGCAGAGACGCAAACTAAGGAACAGGGTAACAGACTGACACGGAGTTATGCAGACGAACCGGCAACAGGCAGGAGAACACACAGGGCTTAAATACACACACCAGTAATCAGGGGATGAGACACAGGAGGGCAACACAGCTGGGAGGAATCTGAGCTGACGGAACAGGGGAAACGTAAACTGAGCACACTCACATATGACACAGACCTTCACAATAAAACATCACACGCAGGCTCGACACCGAGAGACAGACAGGAAATAACATATGAAACTAAACCTGCATCTTAAACCCAGATAAACAGAAACATGGAACTCTAATAATAGAAATCATAATCATCACCATAAACATTACCATAACCCGACAAGAGAACAAGAACACAATCCCTGATGCAAACTTAAATCAAAACACAATAACCTCAAAATACTGGGTCCAACGGACCCAGAACCGTGACAGTACCCCCCCTCTAAGGGCTGGCTCCCGACAGCCCCAAACAAAATAAAAAAGCAGGAAGCACCAAGCCAGGGCGGGCGGAGGGGGTCCAGGAAGGAGGGTCCGAAACAAAAACAAGGAGCACAGAGTCCAGAACCAAAACACGACTGGTCACTAGTCCACAGTACACAGTCAGGGGGCCGACCCCATGCACACAGCAACGGCGGCGACGGGCAAACAGTTCTGGAGGCCGACCGTGCACACGGCAACGGCGGCGACGGGCAAACAGTTCAGGAGGCCGACCGTGCGGACGGCAACGGCGGCGAGGAAGCAGTTCTGGGGGCCGACCGTGCGGACGGCAACGGCGGCGAGGAAGCAGTTCTGGGGGCCGACCGTGCGGACGGCAACGGCGGCAACGAGCAAACAGTTCCGGAGGCCGACCGCGCACACAGCAACGGCGGCAACGGGCAAACAGTTCCGGAGGCCGACCACTTGGAAGGCAGTGGCAGCCACCGAGCAGGTCCGGAGGGCGGCCGCGATGCCAGCGGCGGCGACGAACCCCTTCCGGAGGCCGTCCCCGAAGGCCACGACGCCATCTTAGAGGCCCGGAAAACGGCCGGCAGAGGCGAGGCAGAACGGGTCGAGTCGGCTCCGACGGCGGTGTGGCAACCGCAGGATCATACGAAGGCGGAGCCGAGGCTGGACCAGGCGAAGCCGAAGCTGAAGCGGAGGCTGAAGCTGGACCAAGCGTGGATGAAGGCGCGGAGGCTGGACCAGGCGTGGCTGAAGGCGCGGAGGCTGGGCCAGGCGTGGCTGAAGGCGCGGAGGCTGGGCCAGGCGTGGCTGAGGCTGAAGCGGAGGCTGGGCCAGGCGTGGCTGAGGCTGAAGCGGAGGCTGGGCCAGGCGTGGCTGAGGCTGAAGCGGAGGCTGGGCCAGGCGTGGCTGAGGCTGAAGCGGAGGCTGGGCCAGGCGTGGCTGAGGCTGAAGCGGAGGCTGGGCCAGGCGTGGCTGAGGCTGAGGCTGGGCCAGGCGTGGCTGAGGCTGAGGCTGGGCCAGGCGTGGATGACGGCAGCGGGACGGCTGCGGAACCTGACGGCAGCGGGACGGCTGCGGAACCTGACGGCAGCGGGACGGCTGCGGAACCTGACGGCAGCGGGACGGCTGCGGAACCTGACGGCAGCGACGCTGCAGGCAGTGATGCGAATGGCGATGTTGATGGCATGGCGTGAATGCAGCAGGCGGTGGCGTGAATGCAGCAGGCGGTGGCGTGAATGCAGCAGGCGGTGGCGTGAATGCAGCAGGTGATGATGTAGAGATGTGCTGGCTGGGTCCTCCGGGACCGTCAGCTAACGAGGCGTGTGCTGGGTGGGCTCCTCGGGCCCTCCAGCAGACGCGGAAGGTTGCTGAACGGGCTCCTCGGGCCCTCCAGCAGACGCGGAAGGTTGCTGAACGGGCCCCTCGGACCCTCCAGCGGAGACGGGTGGCTGAACGGGCCCCTCGGACCCTCCAGCGGAGACGGGTGGCTGAACGGGCCCCTCGGACCCTCCAGCGGAGACGGGTGGCTGAACGGGCCCCTCGGACCCTCCAGCGGAGACGGGTGGCTGAACGGGCCCCTCGGACCCTCCAGCGGAGACGGGTGGCTGAACGGGCCCCTCGGACCCTCCAGCGGAGACGGGTGGCTGAACGGGCCCCTCGGACCCTCCAGCTGGAAGAGACGGCTGAAGCAGAAGGCAGTCTGAGGCGGAGAGAAAGCTCACGCCATTCCTAGCAGGCTGCTTCTCAGCCTGTACAGCAGACGAGGCAGGAAGCTGGGCGGGCTCCTCGGGCCCCCCAGCGAAAACAGTCTCGGGGCCAGCAGGCGCACGGGCCTCTGGCAGGCACAGAACGGGGCCAGCAGGCGCACGGGCCTCTGGCAGGCACAGAACGGGGCCAGCAGGCGCACGGGCCTCTGGCAGGCACAGAACGGGGCCAGCAGGCGCACGGGCCTCTGGCAGGCACAGAACGGGGCCAGCAGGCGCACGGGCCTCTGGTGAACACAAAGCGGACTGCGGCTGCACAGAGCAGTGACTCAGCTCAGGCAGCGACAGTCGGATGCAGTCCTCAGCTGGCTTTTTAACCTCCAGGGGTCCAGAGTCGGCTGAGGGCTGGAGCCCAGCCTCTGGGGAGGCCCTGGAGTGCGTCACTGTCTCTGTACTGGCCAGCTGTTGGGGACTGATTACTGCGTTATGTGGTGCGTCTCTCTGCTTGACATGAACAGGTGAAAAATAGTTCTTTTCAGGTTGGATGGACTTAACTTGTCGTACAGGAGGAGTGGGTGAAGATGATGGCTGAGCGGCTAACTGAGCTAATGGCTGCTGGGCAGCTAACTGAGCTACCGGCAGGACAGCCGACTCAAAAAACACAGCCCCGGAATAAACAGACAGACAGTCCAAAACAGAAAAAGGGTCCTTTTCACTCACCACAGCCGGCAGTTCCGAAGTCCTAGTCCTCGGCTGTGGGGTGATGCGCCGACGGCGCGATCGTCGCTTCCTCCCGGGCAAGGCCTCCGGCGGGCCGGGCAAAGCCTCCGGCGGGCCGGGCAAAACCTCCGGCGGGCCGGGCAAAATCTTCGCCGCCGGGCTGAGTTGGGAAGCGGTAGCGGCTGGTGGGTGAAGGTGCAGTTCGTTGAGTATGAAGTCCTGTACGAGCGGGTGAAGAGAGCCCAGCAGCCAGGAGTGAGCAGAGATGAGCTGCTGTAGCCTGGCTTCTACAGCGCGGAGACACTCTTCCCCTTCATGCTCGAGCCACAGATTAACCAACCGGGAAACGGAGTCAGTTAGTCCCTCCCGAAGCTCCTCGGGAGGTGCGGATGCCGCTGGGTCCATGTCTGGCCGGTTCGTACTGTCACGGCTGGCGGAGTGAGCCGTGTGGAGTGGAGGAAAAGGAGGACCCAAAATGCAGCAAACTGACGATATGAGTGAAGTTTATTAACACGGTGGCAGTGGCAAAAACAGGAAATGAAGCATGAGTAATGATAAACCTAAACTGGGAGAAACTAAAGAGCAAACCTGAAGTCCACAAAACGGAGAGCAGAGACGCAAACTAAGGAACAGGGTAACAGACTGACACGGAGTTATGCAGACGAACCGGCAACAGGCAGGAGAACACACAGGGCTTAAATACACACACCAGTAATCAGGGGATGAGACACAGGAGGGCAACACAGCTGGGAGGAATCTGAGCTGACGGAACAGGGGAAACGTAAACTGAGCACACTCACATATGACACAGACCTTCACAATAAAACATCACACGCAGGCTCGACACCGAGAGACAGACAGGAAATAACATATGAAACTAAACCTGCATCTTAAACCCAGATAAACAGAAACATGGAACTCTAATAATAGAAATCATAATCATCACCATAAACATTACCATAACCCGACAAGAGAACAAGAACACAATCCCTGATGCAAACTTAAATCAAAACACAATAACCTCAAAATACTGGGTCCAACGGACCCAGAACCGTGACACGGTTTGTTGAAGTTATGTGCAAGGAATTTAATTGCGCCTGTGAAATGAAATTATTTGGTCAGATATTTTTGCTCGTGCATATGTTATGACATAAATATCATTCCATACAAGTCCTTTCATATATATTTTCTTATTATTTCTCCTATGTATGTGAAAACTGGGAATCAAACTAATAACTAATATGTGTTGATAATTTGATTAATAACGTATTTGTACAATTCTGCAAAAAATATTATAATTTTAAATCATGCCATTGTCAACTGTAATATGAAGATAATAATAGTATCATATGCATTCATATGAAATAACAGTGCAATAGTTCCCACAGCCACTACTGTAGATGGAGAGTAAACACTTGAGGTTAGCCTTTTAGGGTTAACTGCTAGCGTAGCAGCACTTTTGATAGCAGTTGTTCCCAACTGCTATCAAAAGATTAGATTTATGTGTGCTATAGATCCCGAGCAAACCCAATCTAAACGACTTATTAACATATTCAAAATTAAAATACTTCAGTTTTTTGTGCATAATGACATCAGTAATGAATATCACAGAGCCAAATTTGTTCTGAGCCTTTCATTATTCTTCCAAGCTTTTTTTTTAAAACAAACTCTCAGTGACGGCATTAAAACATCCCAATTCAAGAAAAAGCAAAGACAAGAATGATGGATCCCTCTGAGATATTTTCTCTCATGACTTATTTCATCACACAGTCTCTATCATTCCTCATGCCGCAGCTCCCCTGCTATGTCCCTGTCTCGGGCGTACAGCTGACTGTATACTTTATCGCTTGGTGTTTTATGAAGAAAGAAGAGGATAATGCAGTGACAAAAAAAAGTCTGCCTGCCATCTATTTCTGTCCACCAAGTCCATCATCCATTCCAAAATTAGAATGTTTGAAATAGGAAGCAAAGGGCCTATTTAAAATTTAGCTAATTATAGGATAATCCATGAGTAAAAAACAAAACAAATTGTTTGCACAGTTTGCTTTTATTGATCATTTTCTTATGACTAAAGCTTGGATATTTAAATGCAAAATTGTTGAATAATGGTAATAGAGTACTGACTGCAGAATTTTAACTCAATACTAGCATTCAGTTTGTTTACATGTTTACATGTCATTTTCGCATAAAGCTTATGCACATATAGGTCTGAACAAGTATAAAAGTATATTAGCATCTACAAAATTTAGTCAAGCCAAGTAGTTTGTTCTGATTACAGCTCTAGAGGAAGACTGCTATAAGGCAACTTCAAAGCAAACCTGGTGTGTATTGACAAGAAAACTTAATTCAGTTGCTGCATATTTGTCAGAAGCACATGTGTGATGTGAAAAATGGGTTTGCAGTTCATTCCAAACATGGACACCAACGTTACTAATGGTGTTGGATTAATACTGGTGTGATAGACTTGATAACTCTTAAACTGATAATGCAGGAAAATGTCTCTGGGTATTCCTTAGTTCATTCCTGAGGCTTAGCTGTCCTGTGGTTTGGTAGATATCAGGATGTTTGCATCAGGAAGACCCTGTAGCTGTAAAAGGTGTAACACATGAATGAAGCAACCTAGCATCAAGAACAAAGAAAGGCAGAAATAAACTACATTATCTGAACGTTTAAAACAACCATAGCAGCAGTAAATATAACTTACGCCCTCCGAGTGTGTATCCTTTTGCTTTGAAGTGCAACCCTGGCATTCTCCCTGACTTCACACTACACAAACTATATCATTATGTTATCTGCAAACTCAAATGCAATATGATTGCATTTGGAAATAAATATTTCCCTCTTTATGGGTGGTCTGTGTCATTTTTCTGTTATGACTGTAGCTGAGTCTTGAGGTACTTTCATTTTTATTAAATGCTTATAAAGGCTTTATAAGGCAAAGTCCCCACTTTAGATGGCTTGCTTAACTAACAACTAGTAACCATAGCTGGACTGGCCATCGGGCATACTGGGCATTTGCCCGGTGGGCCGATGGTAATTTTTCGTTTTAAATGGGCTGACGTTTTGTTGTTGTCTTTTTTTCCGTAACCGTGTAAACAGTGAAAGGTGGCGGATTGGACAGATGCTGGCAGACGTGTAAAAATAACTCAATTTTTTGGTAGTAGCTATGGTGGAGCTTTCAAAGATTCAGTAAAATTAGCAAGTGGTGGAGGCCAGCAGGTGGATGGGGGAAAGGGGAGGTGGAGAGACCCAAGGCGGCCGCCGGTCCAACTGTCAGGTGAAATGAGCTTCAGGTAAGAAGTTATGACCTGCAGTCTATCTGGGTCAGATATAAACCAAGTTTAGGTGGAGTTTATTTTCGTTGTGTCTGTGAAGGTTCTCAGTCATCCAGGTCATCGTAGTCAAAGGAGCTTGCAAAGAAAAGCGTCTGGACTTCTTTAAGTTACTTGAAGACGTTTCACCTCTCATCCGAGAAGCTTCTTCAGTTCTAAGGTCAAATGGTGGAGAGTCCCAGATATAAACCTAGTGGGAGTATCCCCCCACAGAGGGACAAAAGGACCCCCTGATGATCCTCTAAACCCCCTGAGCCACACCCAGTTTCACACCTTGGCTCAGGCGATTAGAGGATCATCAGGGGGTCCTTTTGCCCTCTGTGGGGGGTTACTCCCACTAGGTTTATATCTGGGACTCTCCACCATTTGACCTTAGAACTGAAGAAGCTTCTCGGATGAGAGGTGAAACGTCTTCAAGTAACTTAAAGAAGTCCAGACGCTTTTCTTTGCAAGCTCCTTTGACTTCGTTGTGTAACTTTTTACAGTAGTTCAATAACTCGTGCTGCGTACCAGTCTTTGGGTTTCGGCTAAGTACTGTTTAGAATACCAGAATAGGGAGGATAGTGTAGGTTTAAGTTTATTAGATTGATACATATGTACCAACAAGACAGTGTACATCACTGTCACAACGACGTTTGTTTTCATTCAAAGGCTTTATGGTTTTTCTTATAATAACTGGTGGGCCGGTTTCTAGTCAAAACTCATATCTTAATCATTATACAGTATATGTAAATGTGCATCTAAATACTCATTTAGACTTTATAAATAATACAATGGTACAGTTATATAACAGTTTATTAAAAAAGAAGAGATATTTATATCTATATTTATAAATTACATACGTAATGCTCCTTACTAGTACCTGACTGATGCTTATTAGTGTGACATTATTCTAAAGTGTTTCCGATTTTAAAACTACTGCTTTGTTCGTAGAAAACTCATGATACATGGACATCCAGGGCAAATGTGTCTGTGTTTCATAAAGGTTACATCATATCTTCAACAATGAATAAGAAAAAACATGACAGGCCTCTTAACAATACATGTAAACACACTCACTGACTGTGCAGCTCAGCAGCATGTCGGCTTCCACCAGCAAAAATAGTACTGCTGCAGGAGGAGAGACTGATGTAAAAGTGGATACATCTGTGAACAGAGAGCACCTGACTGTTTTTAAATGGGTTTTGTCACAACACACAACAGAACCCCAAAACATGTGACCTGTTTGCTGTCAGACTTAATGATGTAAATGGCAACATTTTAATCAAGAAACACTTTAGCTTTATGTGTGAGTTTTTTGCTCAAAATTAGTTTTTAAAAATGTAAACAATATTGAATAAACTCTAATTTTTCCCAGTTTTAGATAAAAATAAAAACTATACAGAGACTTCTTCTTGTGGCGTTATCTTTATTACTTAGGTTTAGTTAATAGTAATTATTACAATAGATGTTTTGCCTCTTCATTTTTGTGTGATGGCAAGCCTGAAAGTGAGACAGACAAAGCAATGAAGAGGACTGATGATGACAGCGGGCAGTAGAAACACGATGCATGAAGGTATATTGGATAAAATGGCAGTTTACTCATTAACTGAGAAACAACACCTACTGAAAATGCTGACATAAAACTGGTATGGGGAATTGTAAGACTAGGGGCTTACAGCGGAATAACAAAGCCTTTCAGGGAGCTTTTTAGAACAGCATGCTAATAAAAAGTTAGAATAGTTCAGGAGGTCACAAATGGATAAGCTACTTTTTTCGCATCATTTTGAGATTCGTATTTCATTTTAGAGGTATTGCACAGATGAAAGAAGACATATGTTTAAAAAGGACTCCATGGTTCCCCACAACTCTTTAGAAACCCTCTTAATGGTCTTGGTGCCTCAAAACTATAAACACTGACTTTGGTTGTTAGCTTTAGGGTCCATCTACAATAGGACAACAATAAAAAGTTGCAAACAAGAAAAGACTAGATAATAAAAACAAATAAACTGAATAAAAAAATTTAATCTAGCTAAGATATTAGTAAGCATTTAGCAGTCATTAGTTTTTGGTGCAAATAATTCTTTGCACAAACATAATAGTGTTTCACACTAATAGTACCTAGTTGAATTATTAAGTTGATATTATGATTAACTTAACTGTAAAATGCTAACTGCTAACATTTCTCTGTGATTTAGTCCAGAGTTGGTGTGAAAATTTATATGCTTCTTTTTAGTGAAAGACTCCTCAGCAGGCCGATGACTGGTTAACAATATTTCAGAAATTGTCTGGTTTAGAGACAAAATGTGTTATTCCATATGACAAACTATCATTGTTACCATCCATCCATCCATTCATTCGCTTATCCTTTTCAGGGTCGTGGGGGGCGCTGGAGCCTATCCCAGCTATCATAGGGCGAGAGGCGGGGTACACCCTGGACAGGTCGCCAGTCTGTCGCAGGGCCAACACACAGGGACAGACAACCATTCGCACTCACTCACACCTAGTGGCAATTTGGATTATCCAATTAACCTATCCCCACAAGCTGCATGTCTTTGGACGGTGGGAGGAAGCCGGAGTACCCGGAGGGAACCCACGCAAACACGGGGAGAACATGCAAACTCCACACAGAAAGACCCCAGCCTGATGGTGGAATTGAACTCAGGACCTTCTTGCTGTGCGGCAACAGTGCTAACCACCGTGCCACCGTGCTACTTTCCAAATATTAATTTTGGTATTTAGGCTCATTTTGATAGTAAATTAAGCTTTTATCTTCTCATCTGTTTACGATGACTTTGTTTGATTACAGTGGTGAAAGTTCTTTGTGGAACCAGCTTCCAGTTTGGATTCGGGAGACAGACACTATCTCTACTTTCAAGATTAGGCTTAAAACTTTCCTTTTTGCTAAAGCATATAGTTAGGGCTGGACCAGGTGACCCTGAATCCTCCCTTAGTTATGCTGCAATAGACGTAGGCTGCCGGGGGATTCCCATGATGCATTGAGTTTTTCCTTTCCAGTCACCTTTCTCACTCACTATGTATTAACAGACCTCTCTGCATTGAATCATATCTGTTATTAACCTCTGTCTCTCTTCCACAGCATGTCTTTTATCCTGTCTTCCTTCTCTCACCCCAACCGGTCGCAGCAGATGGCCGCCCCTCCCTGAGCCTGGTTCTGCCGGAGGTTTCTTCCTGTTAAAAGGGAGTTTTTCCTTCCCACTGTCGCCAAAGTGCTTGCTCATAGGGGTCATATGATTGTTGGGTTTTTCTCTGTATCTATGAAGCGCCTTGAGGCGACTTTTGTTGTGATTTGGCGCTATATAAATAAAATTGAATTGAATTGAATACTTTTACAGTACTTTCAATAAGGGAAGGGTGTTGTAACTTTATTGCAGTTTTTGTTTGATAACAGCATTTTGATTATTTTGTAAGTGATTTAAGTGTTAGTCACATGTTTAGTGAGGGCTGTTAATTATAGATTTAATTTCTGCTAAAAGGGAGCATTTAACAGTTATTTTCATTAGAAACTGAAAGTTACTCTGGGTTTTAGCTAGCAAAGAAAGTTTGGGAAGCCATTATATGTTGCTCTGATGTCGAGCAGTTTATTTGTTGTACATTCCCCTTTTTGAAGCCTTATATAAAGACTATCGTTTCTCCAATTGATGGCCGATCCATTTTTTTTGGGCTAGTGGATTTGCCACAACATTTTTTGGTGCCGAAACCCGGGAGAAATGAGCGAACAGGACTTACGTGGAGCCGCGGCCGCCGAAGCTGCGGGAGTGGCAGATGACGAGCATCAGAGAGAAATGGAAAGAACAAAACGGAAACATGGGACGATAAGAGGTGCTACCACACGACTTGTACATCAAATTGACTCCGAAATGGCTAAACCAGATCCGGACACTGACCATCTGAGCGCATTACTGGAAATGCTGTCGGCAAAGGAGCTCAGCTTGTATGCCTTAGATAGTGAAATAGAACGTAAAACAGCTCTGGATGACCTGGAAATGGAGATCGAAAGCACAGAGGAATATAAGGAGCGCATCATCCTGTCCAAGAGCCGTGCACGGCGCATAATTAAGAGAAATGAGGATTGCCGCGAACAAGCCGCACATCAAAGGGTGAGTGACGCTAACTCTGCTCATTCATTGGCACAGAGAGCATCGGTAAAGCTTCCTAAGCTGATCATTCACAAATATGATGGAGATGCCAGTTTGTGGCAGGAGTTTTGGAGTCAATATGAAGCTGTTATTCACCACAATGATGCACTATGCAAAAGAGAGAAGTTTACCTATTTGAAAATCTATCTCACTGGCCAAGCAGCAAAGGCAGTTGCAGGACTAATGTTGACGGATGAAAATTATGACAACGCAATTGAGTTACTGCAAAACCGATTTGGAAGAAAGGATGTAGTAATTAGTGCGCACATGTCAAAACTGCTGAACCTCACACCTGTTAAAAAATCCTCTGATGTGCATGCTTTGAGGCAGCTATATGATGAATGTGAAATTCAGATCAGAAGTTTAGAGTCATTGGGTGTAGTGTCAGAAAGCTACGGAAGCTTGTTATGCCCAATATTGCTAAAGATGATTCCAGATGATATAGCTCTTGAATACAGCCGTCAGAGAAATGGAGATGAAGAGTGGAAAGTGTCAGAAATGGTCACATTCCTACAGAAGGAGGTTCAGAGCAGGGAAAGAGCGCTGCAAATGACAAAGTCGTACAACCCACAGAAAGCTGAAAATAAACTGTACAAGCCACCGTTCAACGATGTGAGGTTTAAAAGGCCTAGCATACAATCTACTGCTGCCCTGTACACAGCCAGCCAGAAACAAAACACCTGTATATTCTGTGAGAGTGACGATCACAAATCGCAAAACTGCCCAAATAATGACACGCTTCAAAGAAAGGACAAGTTAAAGAGAATGGGGAGATGTTTTGTGTGTTTGGGACAGAAACACATTGCAAGATTCTGTAAGACCAAGAATGTGTCCTGTGAGAAATGTGGACGGAGACATCACGTTGCTGTGTGCGGTGGTGAAAGGGTGGATGTACAGGCCCCATCCCAACCAGAAGAAGCAGTGGTCTCCTCCGTGCTCCCTCATTCAGTAAGAGTGAAACCAAGTGAACAGAACACTGTGTTGCTACAGACTGCAAAGGTGTGGATTGAAGGCCCGTCAGGCAGAAGGATAGCTCGTTGCTTATTAGATGGAGGCAGCCAAAGAAGCTTCATACATGAAACGTTGGTGAAGAGCCTAAATTTACCAGTAATAAGGCAAGAGACATTGACACTACACACATTTGGGTCCTCCTTTCCCACAAGATCACAGCGCGGCATAGTGAAGGTTATGCTACAAAATATCTGGGATCCTAGCCAGAGTATTGTAATAGAAGCTGTGGAGACCCCACAAGTGTGCTCGGCAATAATGAAGGTTCCTGGTGAACAGATCCAGCATGAGCTTAAGAAAAGAGGATTACAACTGGCTGACTTCCCAGGATCCAATGAGGAACCAGAGCTTGCTGTCCTCATAGGAGCTGACTACTATTGGCAGATCGTGACAGGAAGGGTGGAGAGACTTACAGAAACATTGGTGGCACTGGAGAGCACCTTCGGATGGTCTGTTCAGGGGCCGGTTTCTGCATCAAGTGTTACAGAGGCAGCCTGCATGTTCATTCCGTGTGAGGAAGAGAAACTCCTCTCCAAGCAACTGAAAGCATTCTGGGAAATAGAGTCTCTGGGTATTACAAATGAGACAACAAAGAACCCAGAAGATGATGAGGCTCTGCAGATGTTTGAGAGAACGACTATGTTTAAAGATGGACGATATCAGGTGGAGTTGCCATGGAAGCCAGAAAGGGTAGAGCTCTCAGACAACTACAGAGTTGCCAAAAAACGGCTGGAAGGTCTGAGTAAAAGATTTAAGAAGGATGTCACACTCTTCAGCAGGTATAATCAAGTGGTGGAGGACTACTTGGACCAGAACATTGCAGAGGAAGTGACACCAAACAGCAGCACAGATTCTGTAATGTATTATATGCCTCACCATGCAGTGCTGAGAGAGGACAAAGCAACTACAAAATTAAGAGTGGTCTTTGATGCATCGTCCCATGAAGAAGGCTGTCTGTCGCTGAATGACTGCTTATTTACGGGCCCAAATTTGAATCCAGATCTGCTCAGTGTTCTCCTTAGATTTAGGGAACACGAAATCGCCTTTCTGGCAGACATAAAACAAGCATTCCTGCAAATACGTCTTGCAGAAAGGGACAGAGATGCAGTCAGGTTCCTGTGGTTCTCAGGTGCACCGAATGGAGAAGTGAATGATCACCTGCGCATTCTGAGGATGACGAGAGTGGTGTTTGGAGTTACACCAAGCCCGTTTCTGCTTGCAGCGACAATTCAAAGACATCTAAAACAATATGAAACAAGCCAACCACAAGTGGTGAATACAATAAGGGAGTCACTTTACGTAGATGACTTCATTTCAAGTACACGCTCAGTGGAAGAGGCGTATCACATAACGACGAATGCCAAAGAAATACTGGCGGCTGCTGGTATGGAGCTTTGCAAATGGATGACAAACTCAGCTGAACTGAGGCAGAAATGGGAGAAGAGTTCCACAAACTACATGATGGCACCTGAGACGAATGGAGTAGCATTAAAGGTGCTTGGATTAGTGTGGAGGCCAGAGCCTGATGATTTCACCTTTGACCTTAGTTCACTAGTGAGGCTTCTAACAGAGAAGAAAGGAACCAAACGAAGCGTGCTGCAGTCCTCAGCACGAATTTATGACCCACTTGGGTTTCTGAACCCCTTCACCATTAGGGTCAAGTGCATGTTCCAAGCAATGTGGGAGAGGGGGCTCTCTTGGGATGAGGAATTGCCACCAGATCTGGCACAAGAATGGCAACAGTGGTGTTCAGAGCTTACTCAGTTACACCAGCTCACCATACCAAGGTGGTACCAAATCAATATGCAACAAGAAAGCAAAGAGGGCTTGGAATTACATGTGTTTTGTGATGCCAGTGAAAGGGCATACAGTGCTGTGGCCTATCTGCAAGGCAAAACACGAGAAGGAGAAACGACAATGAGCTTGGTCGCATCTAAAGCCAGGGTGGCTCCCCTAAAGAAAATGACGTTGCCACGTCTGGAACTCATGGGAGCCGTGATTGGGGCCAGACTGGCGAACAACTTGATCATTTCGCTGAAGATGGAGCAAGCCCAAATAAAAATGTGGACTGACTCCATGATCACTTTGCAATGGATTTGCAGTTCGGCACAAAGGTGGAAACCGTTTGTTGCAAACCGAGTGACTGAGATCCAGACTCTTACGAGTCCATCTTCATGGTCACACATCCCAGGGAAAGCTAATCCCGCTGACCTGCCCACAAGAGGACAATCAGTGGAGGCCCTACTACAAAACCAGCTATGGTGGAATGGCCCTAGTTTTCTTGTATCAGAAGATCGGATGCCTGAGTCTGAAGATGAAAACATTTCAGACGAAATGAATGTAGAACTTAAATCCAGTTATCAAATAGCCATGCAGTTTGCTGCTAATGACACTGACATCTGTGAACCAATACTGAAGCTTGAGAGTTACAGCGAACTGAAGAGAGTGCTCAGAGTGACAGCATGGATTAGGAGATTCATAGCTAATGCAAAAACAACGATGCAACCAAAGATGCGAGGTGAGCTGACAGCAAATGAGCTTCTTGATGCTGAGAAGTACTGGATTAAGGTTGCACAACATCACAGTTTTCACCAGGAGGTCCAGAGACTGAAAGTAGGAAAACCTATGATGAATGACAGTAAGATTCAGGAACTGAAACCATTCCTTGATGAAGATGAGCTGCTTAGTGTTGGAGGCAGGCTGCAGCAGTCGGACTTCACATTCAGAGAGCAGCATCCTTGGATTCTGCCAAACAAACACAGATTTTCAGAACTGCTGATACAGGACTGTCACAAAAGGGTGATGCATTCAGGAGTGAGGGACACTCTTGTACAAATAAGAGAGAGATATTGGATCATCCGGGCTCGGCAGCTGGTTAAGAGCATTGTGACCAGATGCACTGTGTGTAAGAGGTTTAAGGCAAAGGCTGGGCATCAGCTAACTGCACCTTTGCCTAGGGACAGAATATCCGAGTCACCACCATTCGAAGTTACAGGTGTGGATTTTGCTGGGCCACTCTATGTGAAAACAGAGGATTCTGTGAAAAGATCCTACATTGCCCTATTTACCTGTGCTGTGACACGAGCGGTCCATTTAGAGCTTGTGTCAGATCAGTCAACTGAGACATTTTTGCTAGCGTTGAAGAGATTCATTGCCAGGAGAGGGCTATGCAGAGTTATCTATTCTGACAATGCCAGAACATTTAAGAGAGCAGACCAAGATTTGAAGGAGCTGTGGAAGACAATTAAAGACCCACATTTGCTGGAGTTTTTTTCGGAAAGAGGAATTACTTGGAAGTTCATTGCAGAAAGAGCAGCCTGGTGGGGTGGATTCTGGGAACGTCTTGTCAGATCAGTGAAAATCTGTCTCAAGAAGGTGTTAGGTAGAGCTTCACTCCACTTTGAAGAAATGTGTACTGTGTTGGCGGAAGTCGAAGCTACTCTGAACTCTAGGCCTCTCACCTTTGTGCACAACGAGGTAAATGAACCGCAACCACTTACTCCAGCCCACTTTTTGGTGGGCAAACGACTGACATCTCTACCACCCAAGTCAATCCCGAAGGACACACACCATCCAACACCTAACAAAGAGGATATTACTCGGAGATGGAGATACCGGCAGAAACTTATGACCAACTTCTGGAACACCTGGAGAAGGGACTATCTGTTGGAGTTGAAGTCAGCTCATTGCTGTGACGCTTCAAAGCCTACACCCCTAAAACTAGGGGATGTCGTGCTCATTGGGCATGACAACCTCCCCAGACAAGTGTGGAAACTTGGAAGAATTGAAGAAATGTTTCCTGGTCGAGACGGTCTTGTTAGATCTTGCTTAGTTCGCACGACAACGGGGACTCTGTTAAGAAGACCGATTCAGTTGTTGTATAACCTAGAGCTTTAGATGAACAGATTGTTCATCGGGGGGGAGGATGTTGTAACTTTATTGCAGTTTTTGTTTGATAACAGCATTTTGATTATTTTGTAAGTGATTTAAGTGTTAGTCACATGTTTAGTGAGAGCTGTTAATTATAGATTTAATTTTCTGCTAAAGGGGAGCATTTAACAGGTATTTTCATTAGAAAACTGCGTTTCCCAGAATCCTTTGTGGTAGACGAAAGTTACTCTGGGTTTTAGCTAGCAAAGAAAGTTTGGGAAGCCATTATATGTTGCTCTGATGTCGAGCAGTTTATTTGTTGTACATTCCCCTTTTTGAAGCCTTATATAAAGACTATCGTTTCTCCAATTGATGTCCGATCCATTTTTTTGGCTAGTGGATTCGCCACAACAAAGGGAAGTAAGTATCAAGTAAGTATCAGTAAGTAAGGGAAGAAAATGAAAAAAAATAAAATAATTGAGGGACATTTTAATTTGCTTAAAGAAATAACATCTAACTTTGTAGCATTTTAAGTTCCCCACTTCTAGCAAGGTCAAATTCTCGTTAAATAAATTGAAATTTTTTCTCATAATTGATACAAGTCCTGTTTATACAAATCCAGTTACATCAAAACTATACGAATAGTTTAGTGAGATTTGCTATCTGAAAATTAGCGCCTAACACCATTTGGGCCTGTTAGGGAAAATATTCTAAAACACTTCTTCAGTAAAGACTCAGAGAAGAGAAACACACAGAGTTCTTGCTAGCAAGGGCAGCTCCCTACTGAGAGACTCCGGTGAGGAACTGCCCTGGTCTTTATTTTATACTCCATTGAACGTATGTGTGTGTGTGTGTGTGTGTGTGTGTGTGTGTGTGTGTCTTGTGTGTGTTGTGAGTGTGTGTGTGTGTGTGTGTGTGTGTGTGGTGGCTGTGTGTGTGTGATGATATTCAGATCTACCTTCCTCTGAGGTTGGACTGCAATGCTTCTTTGCAGCCGTTACTCTCCTGTTTGTCTGACATTAAGACTTGGATGACTCTTAATTTCTTACACCTAAATGAAAGTAAAACTGAAGTCATTGTGTTTGGGCTTCCTAAAGATCCCAACTTCTCTTTTGACTTTATGGGACCCCTAACCTCCGATTGTACTTCTTCCATTAAGAGCCTCGGTGTTATTTTTGACAATGCTTTTAAACTTGATAAACAAATCAGCTCTGTAGTCAAGGGATCTTTTTATCATTTACGGATTTTAGCCAAAGTCAAGTCCTACCTGTGCAGGAACGATCTAGAAAGAGTGGTCCATGCCTTTATTACTTCACGGCTGGACTACTGTAATTCCCTCTATGCTGGCCTAGATCGTTCCTGTCTGCATCGCCTTCAACTGGTGCAGAACGCTGCTGCCCGCTTGTTGACCGGTTCTAAAAAAAGAGACCACATCACTCCGGTTCTCTGCTCTCTCCACTGGCTCCCAGTTGCTTTTAGGATTGATTTTAAAATTTTACTGCTGGCTTTTAAGGTTTTAAATGGCACTGCACCTTCTTACCTGTCAGAACTCCTTAGTATTTATCGCCCCAGGAGATCTTTGAGGTCAGCTGACCTGATGCTTTTAGATGTTCCCAGGTATAGATTAAAGACTAAGGGAGAGAGGGCGTTTGCTGTGGCTGCACCCAGACTGTGGAACAGTTTACCTCCTCACGTCAGATTCTCCACAAGCCTAGAAACTTTCAAAACTGCTCTTAAAACTCACCTCTTTTCATTGGATCTCTTCC
>NW_024583109.1:156870-158190 GCF_018398535.1 Haplochromis burtoni | reverse complement strand
ATATCTATATATCTATATATCTATTTATTGTGTGTTCCACACACACACACACACACACACACACACACACACACACACACACACACACACACACACACACACACACACACACACACACAATATATATACATATATACTATATATAGTATAGTAGAAAGTACTGAAAGATATATGCAGGTTTTAAAGCAGCACATGCTCCCATCCCAACACTGAATGCTTGACGCTAAACCTATTCTATCTATTATGTCTATTCAACAGCTTGGCTTTGTAGTACAAGAGTCTGGCTGCTGAATTAGCCTGCCTGCAGTCCAAACCTTTCACCAACTTAAATATGTCTTCCAAAAGTCCAGTAACTGGTCTCCAGTGTTCCCAGACATTTAGCAGCTGTTCTTAAGAGAAATGGGGATTTCCTGTTTGAAAAAAACAAGAGAGTGTGATATGGTACTCTATGCTGTATGAGACTTAAATGAGAGTCTTGGCAGTTGACCTCTAGCTTGCAGTCTTTGCTTGGAGTAATAAAAATGAGCTATCTCAGCTAACTAAAGTAAGAACCCAATTGCACTAATCTCACATGAACACGGGAGCGTTTGGAAAAACTGAATTCTCAATAATCACTTAATAACGAATCATTGATTACAAACATTTCACTGATCAGTTTTCTTTGCAAGTTACTCTCTAGACAGTATTAAAGGTCATGAAAATATATCTCGGGTCCTTCCACTAAGTTCAGCACTCTGAAGGACAGTAAACTGCTGGTTGCTGCTTCACCGAGGATGTGCGTACTTCATAGGTGCATGATTGCTGCATACAGGTTGGGAGGTGTCATTGGGAGGTGTTGGGGAGCTTTGGATGACCTGGGCCTCCTGGACCTTTCTCTTTCTGGGGGCTGATTATCAAGTAGCTGGCAAAACACACACACACACGTGGGCACACCTAATCACAGCACTGAAATGATGTACAGATGTAGCAGCTGATGACCCGTTGTACTGATTCGGATGCAGGAAATGAATCTTGGACCTTTTTTTTTCTTTTCTATTTTTTTGCTTTCTTCTCCTTTCTTCTTACTTGTAATTTCAAGCCTTGTTATAAAAATGAATATGATTAAAAGAAATTGATTACCAAAATGACCTATAGAGAGTTACAGTTTTTCTCGATTGCTAAAACACATTTCTTGAAACTACGCCTCATATCCTCACAACAGTAAACACAAATCCATAACATCTCACTCAATTTCCCAAACATCCTATTTCCAGGTCAAAATGAAGCTCTACACCCAAAACTATTCACTCCTGCTGAAAAACCAAACTTTGCCCTCAGACA
>NW_024583109.1:104139-138625 GCF_018398535.1 Haplochromis burtoni | reverse complement strand
GAATAGCTTTAGTGTAGTTGTTGTTTTAAACTTGAGTATGAACTTATACAAAATGCAGCAAGATATTTAAAAAAAACAGTTTTGTTGATTAAAACACACTATATCGGATTCATATCGGTATCGGCAGATATCCAAATTTATGATATCGGTATCGGACATAAAAAAGTGGTATCGTGCCATTTCTACCCCAAAGCTCTAATCCTAGAATCGCCCCTGAGTCAAACTGTTAAATGTTGTCATTGTGTTACTTAAATTTGTAAGTCTTGGTTCAAACTATAGGATCAAAGACATTCTTTTGTTTCTGTTGACCTCCCCAGCCTGCTGGTGGGGGAGGCTGTAGTGTTTTATTATAGGCACATACTATGTGAGGGTTCTGTTTTCTTGTTTAGTAAGCTTTCTGCTTTTATGACCCTTTTGTGGGCACGAGGTCACACAAACGCACTCCCAAACACAAACACACACACTCAGTGCACACACACGCGCACACACACACACACACACACACACACACACACTCTCTCTCTCACAGGCATACACACACTCATACACACACATGCTTACACATGCACACACATAAAACACATGGTACCTTATCTTTTATAACCATAGGGGTTTTTTACAATGGGTGGTGCTTCTGTGTACTGTAACTGCTTTCAATAAAAGGCTGCAAGCGGAGACCGGAGTCGAAGTGGTCTGACCGAGGGCAGAAGGGCTGGTCTGAGATCCTTCCCTTGCGCAAGTAAAATCGCTGTTCGTCTTGCTTCCTTGTCATTAACAGAAATAAGTTTCTAAACCAGCAGGGCCTGTGGAAGCGCAGACCCAACAATGGTTAGCACTTCTTTTCGTTTTGCTTGAAGCGATCGTCCCTCAGGACTCAAATGCTTCATAATGAGGTCAGAAAAACGGAGAAGAGAGATCTCGTTAACACAATGATATAAGACCCAAATCAAAGCGTAAACTGCAACATGGAACAGAATGATCACTGGGAGCTGAAGTTAAGCCAGGGCTCACTCATGTGTGTGATAGAAGTTGTTGTTTTGTTTGTTTGTTTGCTTGTTTCGTTTGGAGCATTATTGTTTGTGATGTCACTTTCTTCTCTTTGATGCCTGGGAACACATGAGACCAGCTAAATTATCAATACATTTGAAGCTTAAAATCTTGATTCATGTCAAAATAATATAAAGTCATTCCACTGCATCTTTTCATCTATCCATGAAATTATCTATCTATGAATTCAGTAATTACATTACAGTTACAATTATGTTGTTACTTGCGTAACAAAGGGTCTCACATTGATGCCTCACACCACCACAGACCATAATTTATATCATACATGCGACAGAGTTTTACACTCCATCTGTATTACTTTTAATTACTTTTAATATGTTCCATCCATCCATCCACCATTCGCTTCCACTTATCCTTTTCAGGGTCGCGGGGGGCGCTGGAGCCTATTCCAGCTGTCATGGGGCGAAAGGCGGGGTACACCCTGGACAGGTCGCCAGTCTGTCGCAGGGCTAACACATAGGGACAGACAACCATTCACACTCACATTCACACCTAGTGACAATTTAGATTAATCAATTAACCTATCCCCACAACCTTATTAATTATAATTACAATGACTTGGTTAGGTTTCAGTATTAAAAAATGACTTTGTTATTTTTAGAAAAACATCAGGTTTTAAACAGTTTTAAAACACAACTGGTTCAAGTTTACTTTCAGGATGACATATCCCAAGTGAAGAGTCACTACACTACCAGTCAAAAGTTTGGACACACCTTCTCATTTAATGTTTTTTCTTTATTTGTATGACTGTTTACATTGTAAATTCTCACTGAAGGCATCAAAACTATATGGTAAATGGACTGATTCTTATATAGCACTTTTCTACTCTCACGGAGTACTCAAAGCGCTCTATACAACATGCCTCATTCACCCAATCACACCCATTCTCATAAGCACTTTATCTACACTTAGTGCTTTCTAATGACATTCATACACATTCATACTCTGATGGATGCATCGGAGAGCAAGTTGGGGTTAGTATCTTGCCCAAGGATACTTGGCATGCAGATTGGAGGAGCCGGGGATCAAACCTGAAATGGTTTTCCAACAGTCTTGAAGGAGTTCCCAGAGATGAGCAAATGTTGGCCATTTTGTCTTCATTCTGCTCTCCATCTCATCCTAAACCATCTCGAAAGGGTTTTTAGTCAGGTGACTGTGGAAGCCAATCCATCTGGCACAGCACTACATCACCCTCCTTCTTGGTCAGGATGCTGGGTAGCCATGCTAGTTCAGTGTGCCTTCAATTTTGAAAGAATCCCCAACAGTGTCACCAGCAAAGCACCCCCACACCATCAACACCTCCTCCATGCTTTACAGTGGGAATCATGCATGTAGAGACCATCTGTTCACCTTTTCTGCGCCACACAAAGACAAAGAACAGATTTGTGTGTGTAACCCACATCAGATTTGTGGGTTGTGCTGCTGCATAAGGTTGGAGGTGTAATATTCCCTCCCCGCCGCTAGGAGGCGAGTATGCCTTGAGATGACTTTCTGTTAGTCAACATTTCCTGTTGTGGAAACCATTACTCACGAGGCAACCGCCAAATTAGCTGAAAGATCCTGGTAAGAAAAGCTGAAATAAAAGTTGAATTCGCAATTTATCTTCACATACTAGCTGTTAACAGATGGCTATTTATTAGGATCTGAGATCTGTGAAATACGGCCGTGGGAAGCTGGGTCAGCCGGACGAGCTATCTCACCACGAGCTCCGGTAAGGGATGCTACATGAATGTTAGCACCATAAAGACATGTAGTTGACTGCTGTTAATATATTTTCTGCTTTAAAAAACAAAACCAGTCGGAGTTGTGATATTTATGTTTAAAGTACTGTAACATCACTGATGTACAGATGTTTAATTTTAAGTGCTAAAGTATACATTAGAATGTGCCCAGCTAACCGCTAGTATTAAGCTACTGCTTAGCGATTTCTCTGTGTTCTAACATTACTGTGATTCATCTGAGTTTGTTAGCTTTCCAAAACGTTGGAGAAGCAGTAATATTGTCATGTAGTGCTTAAATGCACCCTTTCAGTTTTGTTGACTTAGAAGTTAATTCATTTAATAAAGATGCAAAAAGTTCATAAAATGTGATTATAAAATGTGAGGGATCTCATTACCCTGTTGATGTATTAATGTTTAAAGAAGTTGATGTATTTTTCTGAGAAATAATTCAGGTTGAAATATCTGAAAAAAGAAGAACAGTTAAAAGCAAGCTGTTAAAAGGATAAATATGGGAGAGTGAATCTTATAAGTTTATTTATTCCCAAAAGGGTAAATATAAGGTATATTTTCTGTTGCACTAAGACCTTGTGTGATGTAACTCAAGTTATTTCATGATGGTTGAGACATTCTATAACTAAAATAATTTGTTATACTTGAGCAATACTTGACTGACCAACCGCCCCCAACATGTCTGGCTGGATAACCACTGTTGATCTACAATCACGATGAACACCAGTGTACCACAAGGCTGTGTGATGAGCCCTTTCCTCTACTCCCTCTTCACCCACGACTGCAGACCTGCTGATGGTTCCAACACCATCATTAAGTTTGCAGATGACACCACGGTGATTGGCCTCATCAGTGATAACGATGCGGCCGCCTACAGGGAGGAGGTGGATCGTCTGGCTGAGTGGTGCGACAGAAACAACCTGCTGCTTAACACCGAGAAGACCAATGTGGCAAGCCAATCCCAAGAGAGTGACTGTAGACGGACTAGAGTACGGTGTGGCCAGCCGTGGGATCCATCTTCAGCAAACCTCAGGACTATTACTACATTCCTTGACACAGATAAGACTAACACTTTAAAAATCTACCCGGGTAGTGTTAGAACCAATGGACAGAAACACACACACACACACACACACACACACACACACACACACACACACAAGGAACTCTAATTTCTCTTTCAAAGAGAAGTGGACTGAGCAACAGGAGCGGAAGCTCTTTAATTGAAACTCTTTGGAGAATTTCCTTTAAGAGGATGTTGTTTTGATTTTATTTTTGGGCCCTTTAATGTGCTTTGTGCACTGTAGGAAGCCGGCTTTAGACAGGCAGGGTTGTAAACTTTACAACTTTCAATACAGTTTCTATTCAAATCACATCAATCAATATCATATCATGTGTGGTTCCTTCTCTGCTGATCCTTTCAAGGCTTTATAGTCTTACCTAGAACTTTCTGATACTGGTCCAAAGTTGTCGAGACAATAATTTAATGCATATCTCATGTTATTTAATTGTAATACCTGTTACATGTGGGTGAAACGAAAGATCTCAAATTTGGACTCATCAGACCACAGCACAGATTTCCACTGGTCTAATTTCTATTCCTTGTGTTTTTTGGCCCAAATAAATCTCTTCTGCTTGTCGCAGTCCTGTGTTGTTAGCTTGTGATTTCCGAGGCTGGTGACTCGGAAGAGGGCGGTCATCATGTGAGCCAGTTTCATTGTCGCGCTTGATGGTTTTGTGACCGCACTTGGGGACACATTCAAAGTTTTAGCAACTTTAGGCTTTTTAAGGAACTTCTAGAACAACCTGAATTACAATAGTCAAGCCTAGAAGTAATAAATGCCTGAACTAGTTTTTCAGCGTCACTCTGAGACAGGATGCCTGAACTAGTTTTTCAGCGTCACTCTGAGACAGGATGTTTCCAATTTTAGAGACATTGCCTAAATGCAAGAATGCAGTCTGACATATTTTCTTAAAATATGTCAGACTGCAGGATATATCCTGGTCAAAAACGACCAACATCACAGTGTTACTGCAGGCTAAGATAATGCCATCAAAAGTAAGCTGCAGTCAGACTGCCAGTAAGCTTCTCTGTTTTACTGCTTTCTTTGTACAGATGCTACCTTCTACAGCCAAGCCTGTGGAATCACATCTCAACTACTGGTGCTGTACTGTCGTCAACAAGAAGCAGAAAATGCAACCAATATCAATTACTTAATTTATTGCAAGACTAAAATTTGGCAAAATAAAATTTGACATCTTTTGAGAAGTGCAGTGAAACAAAAGCTAGCTGCTGCTGACTTCATCAGACTGTAACCATAAAGAGATCATTTAGCAAATTAACCAACTGCTTTAGCGTTGCCACCTTTTAACAAATGGATAAAAGCTGAAGTTTTACTGGGCACCTTCCTTGTGTGTGAAAATGCGAAATGATTAAATTGGGAAGTTGAACACTGCTGAAACACATGGTATGTGTATACTCAGCAAAGCTTCCCATCATAAATCAAAGTTAAAGGCATGCATATAATGCATCTGGGTAAGGATAAAAATATGAAAATATGGAACATTGTTTAGCAATATGGAGAATTAGTTTGTTCAATCTGCTTCAAATAAACTATAAAAATATGTCTAATTTATGCCTCTATAATCACAGTAAGAGAGAATTAGTTTTTCCTTTCATTTACCTCCTGAGGCACATCTTCACATCTACAGACTGGATTTCAGTGAAACTGATCTGTTCTTAGTCTATAAAGATGAGCAGTTATGGCAAAAAATAATATATGCAAGGGTAAATAAATAAAAACTCTTCTGTTAAAAACATCAGAAAGACAAAGAATTATATATGATACTGGATCAGAATTACAATAGTAGGTGCACTGGAGATTTTTTTTCCTGGCCACAAGGAGGATACTGTCCTATTTCTTCTCCAGTATGACTCACCCATTAAGAAGACATTAAGAAGTCTCAGAAATGGTTTCATACACTCTTAAGTTTAGTTTAACTGGGTTTAGGTAGGTTAGAGTTAGGAAAAAAATAAATAATCGAGATAAATAAAATAACTGAGATGCTTCCACATAGACCTTCAGGTAACTGAATGGTTGGTGACTGTACAAATCACACAGCTGTAGCCTTCACAGCCACTACAAGTCAGCTCAGCTGAGCACCACCATCCAAACATCAAATCAAGGAACACATTTGTGGAAGAATGTTGTTCAAGCAGAAGAAATGAACTGCAAGGGAGCTCTGAGCTTTTTCTGGAGGCTCTATTTACCATTAGGTTTACACCACCTGCTTGCTTGTGTCCATGTGCTACAGTAGGGTCTATGCTAGGGGTCTATGCTTTTTAAAAAGCAGTTAGATAATGAAGCTGGTCCATCTGGTTGGGGGAAAGGAGACAAGCAGATGAGAAGAGAGAAAGAGACAGACAGCAGCTGAAGCCAGCTGAAGCACCTCAATTTGACAATTTTTTCTTTTTTGCCCAAACTGCTTCTCATCCTCTCCCACCTCCTGCATCTCTCCCAAAATAAAATATTCATGGAAGCCCTGGATTTTATCTCCTTATCATCTCGCCAGCTTCCTGCTTCAGCTGGTACTGCTGCAATCGCCACTTCAAAACAACATTGGAGACAGGCAGTATAACTGCTACCTGTAGGTTCACATTCATTCATTCATTCTAGGGTAGGCCTCCTTCCCCTTTTACTTTCTTTCACCCCCAACTTAAGAAAAGCCAAATAATGAAATAATAAACATGTTGGGGTGTGTGGAGGGTTTCTTGCTGGGAGCCAATATCACAGAAATTGGAAGGCGGGACGGATGAGATAAGGCTGGAGAATAAGGATACTGCACATGGTGCTGTGAGAAGAGCACCGTTATGTGACTGTTATATCTCCTAAAATCACAGCAGCTCGTGTTTTTTTTCCTCCCAGCAGAGAAAATATGGAAAAATATTCAATCACTAGAGGGAGAGAACACTCCTGCTCCATTTTCAGAGCTCTTAAAGAAATAGAGAGATTTTTCTATCAGTCATGCTGGGGAAGCTGAAGTTGCTTCTTCTGAGCATCAGCAGCTTTTGAGCTCAGAGAGGAAGAGCAATCACACCACCTAGTGGATCCTCTGCACACTACCTGGTCAGTATGTCAACTGTTCACTAAGGCTCAGAGGTGAAGGAACAAATCAGGGCTGCCACAACATCCAGTCCAGCCCACTGGATGGCTTCACCAAATATGAAAATTGCATTTCATGTATAGTACAAACCAGCAGTACTATACATGAAGATTTTCTGGATCTTAGGTTGTCAGGTTTGAAATTAGTTTTATTTCCAAAAACAAGACAGGTGAAGACAGATCCACTCTGATTGATTCATTTTAATGACAGTAGATTAACCAGTTGTAAGTAAGTAAAGTTTATTTAATAAGCACTTTTCATTGGCAGGCAGTCACAAAGCACTGTACACAAAAGGAAGAGATTATCTTCAAATATCGAGCTCTTAGTCAGCAGTTTTGTAAATTAAAGAGGTGGCCCTTTAATTTGACTCGATTAAAGGGCCACCTCTAGCCTTTTAAAGGGCTGTATAATAACCATCATTAATAAACAGTAATTAGACAGTTAATTAAAGTTAATTATTAAGGAATCATTGTCCTGTTGACAAAAATGAAATGATAATTTTTAGTAAGCAGTAAAGGTTATTTGAAAGTGCAATTAATTTTATGACATTTTGTAAATGCTTAGTTTAATAAACCTGGGGTTCATGGACCAAATTAGTCCCTTTGCAGTTTTTCTCACTTTAGTTTTTTCATTCAGGTTTTGAGAAGGGAGTGAAAAGTTTTGAGGAATGTGGATAAGCAGCTAACTTTTTAAACTACATTGGAAGAAAAGCTATGGAGTCTTCAGTAAGACATCACAAATGCATCAAATCTGTTTATCGTATATCCAGAATGGCCACACAACAATTCTCTCCTTATTGAAATGCATTCAGACAGCATTTTATTCTGTGCAATTTGATCCTTTTAGAATCACCAGTTAACCTAATATGCATGTCTTTGAAGTGTGGGAGGATCCAGAGAACATGGCACATTGAGAGTAAACGCCACACAGCATTACCGTTCTTGGAAGCTCAGTGGACGATGATCAAAACAATGACTTTCTCTGACAAGCACTGATAGCAGAGCTCATCAGTAGAGGGAACTGTGATTTGACTGATCTAACAGTATGTGTATTGCAACACAATCCTAAAACAGATGGAAGATTGGGCCCTTTTATGTGAAGGCACTCATCACTAGGTTGAGACCACCTTGGTTAACTTTAAGAGATGATAACTGCTCATTCTGACTGCAGTTGCTTCAGTTACCCTGGGTTGATATCCTGGGTGGATGCTTGTTCCGCACTCCAGGTTCTAACCTTGGTTGTAATCTGTACGTTGCACATTCCGTGAAGCTTGACACACCCAAGCCTATTTAACTTCATCACAGCAACGTCAGCAGGAACATTTACACTCATTACAGTTTTGCATTGCATCAGAGTTAAAGCAGATGTGATCTTCAGTGTTTTCACTGCTGATTTTTATTAGCTTTTTTCTAAAAAAGAAATTCCTCCTCCTCTACCATTGCGACCCATTAATGTGTGCTGTATGTTTTATTGATCATTTGTCCAAAAAGAGCTGTAAAAAAAATAAATAAATTCAACAACCTCACATGTTATGTTATTTAAATGTTTGTTGTCTAAACAAGGTTATGTTGTTCTCCTGGGTGGCCACAAGAGGGCAGTGTATACAAAGCCCTGGTAACTCAAATAATATTGAACTGTGTGGTCATTTTCTAAACAGGCTTCTTGTAGAAATGGAATGTAAATGTTTTCTGTATATGTATACCCACCTACCTACTTTAGATGTAGCTGTTTTTTGGGAATGGCCTTTCTTTGTCCAGTAAGTTGATTAGACCTTTGAATTTTAAACATTTGTGCTCATAATCATTACTCTGCGCCTCTTACAATGCAACTAGCACTCTGACATGACTTGTTTTATATATTATTAGTATTTCTGCCTCAGAGTTGTGCTGAAAACTAGTTCATGCATTTATTACTTCTAGGCTGTACTGTAATTCATTATTACCAGGATGTCCTAAAAACTCCTAAAAACTGAAAAGCTTTCAGTTAATCCAAAATGCTGCAACAAGAATACTGACAGGGACTAGAAAGAGCATATTTCTACTATATTGGCTTTTCTTCATTGGCTCCCTGTTAAATCCAGAATTCAAAATCCTGCTCCTCACATACAAGGTCTTAAATAATCAGGGCCCATCTTATCTTAATGACCTTATAGTACCATATCATCCCATTAGAACACTTTGCTCTCACACTGCAGCTTACTTGTTGTTTCTAGAGTATTTAAAAGTATAATGGGCAGCAAAGCCTTTAGTTTTCAGGCTCCTCTTCTATGGAACCAGCTTCCAGTTTGGATTTGAGAGGCAGACACTATCTCTACTATTAAGATTAGGCTTAAAACTTATAGTTGGGGCTGTATCAGGTGACCCTGAATCGTCCCTTAGATATGCTGCTATAGGTGTAGGCTGCTGGGGGATTCCCATAATGCCCTGAGTATTTCTTCTTTGCCACCTTTCTCACTCACTATATGTTAATAGACCTCTCTGTATTGAATCATACTTGGTATTAATCTCCACTTCTCTTCCACAGCATGTCTTTTATCCTGTCTACCTTGTTATACCCTGACCGGTTACGGCAGATGGCTGTCCCTCCCTGAGCCTGGTTCTGCCGGAGGTTTCTTACTGTTGAAAGGGAGTTTTTCCTTCCCACTGTCACCAAAGTGCTTGCATATAATTGTTGTTGTTTTTTTTCTCTGTGTGTACAACAATTTGTTGGACCTTTTTTACCCCTCATCCGTAATAGGCTGATAGGGTGTTGTCTTGGACGCTCAAGTTTGTGAAATTGATAACAACACGATGTAGTGATAGGTGCATCTACAAATTCTCAGATGAGTTCAAAACCCATCACAATTCTGAACATCTTGTGAATATGTTAACGCAAGAAAAAGGCAATGTGGGATTGTAACATTCTTATCACAGACAAATCTACTAAAAATCTCAGACAACTTTTGACTCTGACCCTGATCTCAAGGTCAAAGGTCAGGTTTTCTGAAATTTCTGAATCAGGAAAGACCGCGGATTTTCCAAATGATGCCATAGGTGCATCTACTGGGAGGCTGAGGGGTAGCACCCTATTATTTTCTTTAGTTTACACAGTAAATAACTTTTGCTCAAACACAGACATTCTGCACACTATTGCCACACAACAACTGTATTTCAGGTAGCATTATGTTTTCAGAGGTTATGGTAGAATTATAATGAGAGTGCACAGAAAACAGGTTACTTTTTCTCAAGATATAGATATTAAAGAATCAAGCCAGAGGCCGAGCTGGAAAAAAATGGACATATTTGTTTGCTCAGAGAACAAGGGGTGTGGAGGGATTTGATTTGGATATGGTTAAATTACTTCATGAGAATACAGAATTACCGGTAGTCAGAAATTCCAAAATCAATGAGTTTACCTCTGAGGATTTTCCAGTTAACCACTGAGGTCTCAGAGAAATGTATAATGTGTCCTTTGCCATCTGAGGCATAAATGGTAAAATTGCCCCTCAATTCAACATATCACATATACTAAATCACTAATCACCAAATCAGAGAAAATGACTCTAGAGTATTCAAGTTTGTGAAAGTCACTTCCATCCGAAAAGATGATGGCAGCATGATTTAGGTTTGCAAAGTTGCATCTGAACAAACCACACCACTTGAAAAATTTCCTTTGGACCAAAGCGGAGATGTTTGGCCTTAATGCACAGTACCACACTTAGAGAAAACCAAACACAGAATGTTAGCACAAATACCTCTTACTGTCAAGCACGGTGATAACGGAGTGATGGAATCTGTTTTGCAGCCAGAGGACCAGAGCATCTTGCAGTCACAGAGTTTATCATGAACTACACCAGGTCAAAGTCACTTCTATGGCCATCTACTCACAGTTAAAACTTGGCACAAATCTACCAATTATTATGATGATGATGATTTAGATTTGTAGCACACCTTTCAAGAAACCCAATATTTTTTTTACAAAAGAGTATATAAAAACTAAAGGTTACAGATTCAAATAGGAGAGAGGTCTAGAGGGTGGGGTCTGCCACAGTGAAAGCTCTGTCCTCAAAGGTATAGATGTTGGTCCAAGGGACAGGTACCAAACCCATAGCTGAGGACCATAGTGTCAGAGACTGTGTGGATGCAGCAGGTCAGACAGGTATTGAGGAGCCAGAGCATTGAGGGATTTATAAGTAACAAGTAGGATCTTGTAAGTAATGTGTGGCTTGACCAGGAGCCAGTGGAGATTTATGATTAGTTTTTCACAGGACTGTGTGTTTCTTAAAGTCACATTGTGCTCAGTATGCTCAAGTTGTAGGAAACTATCCCTCCTTAAGCTCAGAGCAGTATATTTTGCATCACCAAGACACATACTGCAGATGTCATTTAGATTTGGTTTATGTCAAATTTAGTCATGCAGTAACACAAGTATTAGCAGGAGACTTATGCTGACCATAAGACTCAATCCCAAGTGGTACAGTATGAACTTCTTTGCCCTGATTGGTTTCCTTGGTTTTTAGACAATTACACATTCCTTCGTTTAGATAGCTCTAATTCCTTTAACCTAATTTTGATTTTGTACACAGCATTTCTCACTGGTGTCATCAGGTCAATGGCAGAAGCTTTTAGAGTTAAGTCTGCCAAGTAGTCCATTTCAGGAAGATTTATGTTCACAAATCACCAGTGAGTTATAGAGGGTTATTGATCAGACATGGTCCAGTCAATAACAATAACAGAGAGCTCACCATGGGCTTCTTGGCTGCATTTCTGATCAGCGCTCTCCTTGTTCGGCCTGTGAGTTTAGGTGGACGGCCTTGTCTTGGTAGGTTTACAGTTGTGCCATACTCCTTCCATTTCTGAAGGAGCACTTGAACAGTGCTCCGTGGGATGTTCAAGGCTTGGGAAATCTTTTTGTAGCCTAAGCCTGTCCTGTCCTGTCCTGTCCTGTCAGTTCTTTGGACTTCATGGTGTTGTTGCTCCCAATATTCTCTTAGACAACCTCTGAGGCCGTCACAGAGCAGCTGTATTTGTACTGACATTAGATTACACACAGGTGCACTCTATGTAGCCATTAGCACTCATCAGGCAATATCTATGGGCAACTGACTGCACTCAGACCAAAGGGGCTAAATAATTATGCACATCCCACTTTTCAGTTATTTGTAAAATATATTTGGAATCGTGTATGATTTTCATTCCACTACTAACGTGTACACCACTTTGTATTGGTCTTTCACGTGGAATTCCAATAAAATTGATTCATGTTTGTGGCTGTAATGTGACAAAATGTGGAAAAGTTCAAGGGGGCTGAATACTTTTGCAAGCCACTGTACATAGTCCTCTATGTTCAGATGTAATTGGACAATTGACTAAAAAGGAGTTTCATAGCCAAATGTTCCCTCAATATTTCATGAGATCTGGATATTGTTTAAAGAGCTGAACTTGGATTTGATAGCTGCTCATAGATATTGGAAAACTGAAATCATCTACTCTGTTCATCTGAAACTTCTCACATCTTCAGAATGCAAAGCAGGTCATTTGTTAAATGTAACAATTCAACACACATTAGTCAACGCTCAAAGCAGAGAGAATGTATTTGACTGAGGGAGCAGTGCTGAAAGATATACACAGTGAGGGGAAAAAACATTTTCATCACAATACACTGGTCCACCTTTATTTGCACCATCTTTCAAGAAATCACATAACACAAGAGAGTTGCAAGTTACTGCATGATTGCAATATATAACAGGTGATCAAAACAAGGTACTCAGTGTGCAATACACTTGAAACACACAATTGTTACTCACTGGAATGGCACAGAACTATCGACACACATTTGTTATACAGTCTCATCACTACATGTGAGTCTTGATTAGGGATGGGTATCGTTTAGGTTTTATCCGATACCAGTACCAAACTGGTACTTTTGAAACGGTGCTGGTGCTTAAACGGTGCTCGAACCGGTGCTTGAACCGGTGCTTAAAGAATGGAGAACACAAAATTGGTCCAAAAACCTCTCATGTTCAGCTGTTTCTTGTAAAAAGATAACAATGTTAGCCTTTTCTGCAGCTATAGGGGATTTATGGCATCACTCTTGGCTGGAAGCAGTGCTTAAACAATGGGAAAAAACACCAACTTTGTCCAAAAACCTGCCATCATCATCCAGGGCAGGCTAGGGGCCAGGACTCTAATCTTCAGGTTTTCGGGGGATGTTGCTAACTCCGGGTCGATAACAGGCAACCGACCCGCAGTAGATGTGCTCGGTGCTCGGTCTCGCAGCAAGTCATCAAATACGGCGCAGGTGTTACCTCATTTGCACAGTATCAGCTTAAAGCACTTGTTGCAGGCTGCTGAGTTTGCATCTTTTGCTGTGAAGTACAGCCAGACTTTTGACCGCTTCGCTTTGGGCATTTTTAATCTGTAGCTCTGCTCTAAAAGAACGTACGTACCGGGGCCCGCCTACTACGCTCACAAAGGTAAAATGATTGGCTAGAATCCAAAGTGTATGATATCTCAGGAAAAAAAACACCGAAATAAAGCACCGAAATGTGCACTGCTTTTCGGTCTGGTTACTACCGTTTATGTCAGAACCGGTGCCATAATGGCACCGGATACCGGTACCCATCCCTAATCTTGATGCATGCTCAATCATCCAGGTACGGAAATTTCCAAAAGTTGATTTTGTTCATCTGGACATCGTTTACAGTGGGAGAAACGTTTCGTCACTCATCCAAGTGACTTCTTCAGTCTCAGCTGACTGCAGGTTTTCCCAACCTTATAAACAGTACATTTGCACAATGACTGAAACATTTCTTCCACTGAAAATGCTATGTTCAGATCAATGGAATCAACTTTTTGGGCACTATATGTGAGCCTTTCGACAAGACATAGAAATGTATATAAAAGCAACATTTTATATCACGTTTGATTTTCTTTGGAGGACACAATTTCATGTGCATACAGTGTTTGTATTAGACTAACAGACCTAGAGACCAGTTGGAAACTGCACAAGAGAAAAATAAGTATTTGCCAACCAGTTGCAAGAGGTTGCTCACTGTCGCTGTGAAATCTACATCTGAACCCCAGGTTGCCATATGGTTGCCAAATGATCTATACTGTAGGTCTGTGTGACTGACATCTTAAAGAGCTTTCGAAATGAATCATTAGAATCACAATTTGAGACAGAAAAATAAAAGAAATAAAAATAATTTAAGTTGGGCTTTTAAATTTAAGTTAGACTAAAAATGAATATAGTAAACCTACAAATTCTACTGACATTGGCATAAGATAAAGGTAATCTTTCCCACTGTAGAGTTTTGAAGGTAGTCAAACCACACAAACAAAATAACCACATGTGCCTTATGTATGGTGTCTCATTACTGCCAAAAATATCTCAATTTCTAAATATTTTGCTCTGGTATTATCATTATTAGTAGTAGTAGTAATACTGATAACCGTTTTTCATCTTTATCAATTGATTTAATGTTGTTTTGACTTTTTAATGTAGTTTTAGTTCTGTTACTTGCTCAAAACCACATTACACCTATATTTTACTGTGTGCCAATAAACTGCATTACAAACATTCAAACGTTTCAAATTCCCTGTTCTTTCTGCAATACAATTTACACATTTTGACCCCATTCTGAAAAGTCTAGCAAAACACTAAAACAACTAACAGCCAATACCTGAGATTTATCTCTAAGCCAAACAAGACACCAATACAGTCATCATTATCCGACAGGCCAGGCTCCATTCCCAGCATTCAGAATTTCAAATAATTCATTTGCAAACTTCGTAATGGATGCGAAAGATTTTACACATGAACTGAGGGGCAACCAGATGACAACCTGTGTTCGAATTTTTCTCTGTGCATAATCATCAGCTGGATCATTCCTGACTCTTAAAGAAAACTCACCCATGCAGACACAACTGAAATCACAACATCTTTTCAAAAACAAAAAGAGGAATGAAGAAATAAAACAGTTCTCTCAAAAGTATTTAAATAAATTTAAGCCAATGTAATATGTACACTATAAGTCAAATAATTCATAAATACGTCAACAAGCATTTATAGATGCAGGTAGGGAGCTAAAAACATACCAAGGAAACTGAGAACAAAGGAGAACCAAAGGTAATCTAATACAACAGCCTGCAATAAACACCACGTTTTGAATACCTCTGTGAAGATTTTATCAAGAATATATATTGTAAAGTGCAGCTGGTTATGCACAATATAAAAATACATTAAAATACAAAAATACAATGCAGTCCCCTACATCCAATCGTATAAAAGAACGCCTTGATTGGATTTGACCGAATTGGGTTGCTCAAACTGTAAAATTGTTGCCGACTGGCTTAATTATACTAGTTTTCTCTGTGTTCTGAACTTAAAAATGGTCTAGTTATAAAGACTTGATAAAAAAGAAAATAAGTAATAAAATAGGTACATTCTGTGAGTGGTAAACCTCATTTATTGGCTTTCAGCTTTCTAGCTCTACATGTGCCATATTTAGATGACTTGTAGAGAAGCTAACTGTGATTGACACTGGCGTGTTTTTGTTGAGCACAACATTGGACTGAACATTGTGAAACAAAAGGGTCAAATACAGGGAGTGCAGAATTATTAGGCAAATGAGTATTTTGTCCACATCATCCTCTTCATGCATGTTGTCTTACTCCAAGCTGTATAGGCTTGAAAGCCTACTACCAATTAAGCATATTAGGTGATGTGCATCTCTGTAATGAGAAGGGGTGTGGTCTAATGACATCAACACCCTATATCAGGTGTGCATAATTATTAGGCAACGTCCTTTCCTTTGGCAAAATGGGTCAAAAGAAGGACTTGACAGGCTCAGAAAAGTCAAAAATAGTGAGATATCTTGCAGAGGGATGCAGCAGTCTCAAAATTGCAAAGCTTCTGAAGCGTGATCATCGAACAATCAAGCGTTTCATTCAAAATAGTCAACAGGGTCGCAAGAAGCGTGTGGAAAAACCAAGGCGCAAAATAACTGCCCATGAACTGAGAAAAGTCAAGCGTGCAGCTGCCAAGATGCCACTTGCCACCAGTTTGGCCATATTTCAGAGCTGCAACATCACTGGAGTGCCCAAAAGCACAAGGTGTGCAATACTCAGAGACATGGCCAAGGTAAGAAAGGCTGAAAGACGACCACCACTGAACAAGACACACAAGCTGAAACGTCAAGACTGGGCCAAGAAATATCTCAAGACTGGATTTTTCTAAGGTTTTATGGACTGATGAAATGAGAGTGAGTCTTGATGGGCCAGATGGATGGGCCCGTGGCTGGATTGGTAAAGGGCAGAGAGCTCCAGTCCGACTCAGACGCCAGCAAGGTGGAGGTGGAGTACTGGTTTGGGCTGGTATCATCAAAGATGAGCTTGTGGGGCCTTTTCGGGTTGAGGATGGAGTCAAGCTCAACTCCCAGTCCTACTGCCAGTTTCTGGAAGACACCTTCTTCAAGCAGTGGTACAGGAAGAAGTCTGCATCCTTCAAGAAAAACATGATTTTCATGCAGGACAATGCTCCATCACACGCGTCCAAGTACTCCACAGCGTGGCTGGCAAGAAAGGGTATAAAAGAAGAAAAACTAATGACATGGCCTCCTTGTTCACCTGATCTGAACCCCATTGAGAACCTGTGGTCCATCATCAAATGTGAGATTTACAAGGAGGGAAAACAGTACACCTCTCTGAACAGTGTCTGGGAGGCTGTGGTTGCTGCTGCACGCAATGTTGATGGTGAACAGATCAAAACACTGACAGAATCCATGGATGGCAGGCTTTTGAGTGTCCTTGCAAAGAAAGGTGGCTATATTGGTCGCTGATTTGTTTTTGTTTTGTTTTTGAATGTCAGAAATGTATATTTGTGAATGTGGAGATGTTATATTGGTTTCACTGGTAAAAATAAATAATTGAAATGGGTATATATTTGTTTTTTGTTAAGTTGCCTAATAATTATGCACAGTAATAGTCACCTGCACACACAGATATCCCCCTAAAATAGCTAAAAGTAAAAACAAACTAAAAACTACTTCCAAAAACATTCAGCTTTGATATAAGTGAGTTTTTTGGGTTCATTGAGAACATGGTTGTTGTTCAATAATAAAATTATTCCTCAAAAATACAACTTGCCTAATAATTCTGCACTTCCTGTATGTCACTTGAACAACAGTAAACATGTACACACACATAAAAAACCCAGTGCTTTCAGAAGTTTCTTATACAGTCAAAGTCATCTCTGCCTGTTAAAAAACAAACCGGCTCAGTTTTACATATTTTATAAAACTGCATTTAAACATTTATAAATCCATGTTAAAATTGATTTTTTTTCCTTTCCTGAAGTGACACAATTTGACCAAAGGTTAAGTGAACTTGTGATCTTTTTTTTTTAGCCAGCTCCTAAACGTGATCATCATATTGGTTATGGGTGAAACTAACCACCTTTAAAGGTCATTTTTGTAACCATCATCTGCAAATTCTGACAAAAATGTTTACCACCAACGGACGTGTGTGGCTGTTCTTTTAACTTTACATGTTTCTTTTTAATTCTTCTCCCAGTTCATCAAGGGGCTTTGACTTTTCCTAGCCCATTCTAAATAATATGTCTTAACAACTTGCTTTGACTCACCTCACAAACTGCAAAATCTTGTGGTAAAATTGGCTTTTACACTGAAATATGGCCCAGCTCTAGTTCAACTTCAGATGATTGACTATTGCGTTGATAGAATACACAGATGTTTCGAACATTAAGTCAGAGCAGCTTATTTCTTCAAATTCTATTGAGTACAAATAAATTTCTTTAAAATCTCTTTAGCAAATTTTAAAACCTTATTAAAATACATACATTTAGAATCAGTAGCTTTAAAGATAAAGCTGTTCTATAAAGGAAAACTCCACATTACATCTTGTAATGTAAGGTAAATAACATTTATGTGGCTAAAGAGGAAACACAGAAAATGAATCCAAGAATGTAAGTTTCTCAAGGCAAGAAACCAGCGTTAAAAACACTATGTGCATTTAATTCTAGACTGGAAGAGAAAGTGGCTGCTGAGTCTCTGCATGGTGTCCCATACCACCCGCATCCCTTTATTTTTGATGTAAGACATTTTTGCTTTAATAAACATTTTTATTTATTTATTTTTACCACAATCCAACTTTTGGTGATCTGTTAAATTAAAGCCCTAAAAACTAAAAGGTACCTATAAGTCAAAGCGAGGTTCCAGAATCCAGCAACTGATCTATAACTTTTTTTTTTTTTTTTTTGCTATTTTGCTCAGGAATCTGCTACATTAACCACGATAAGAGACATACATAATTAGCTGTTAAAGTCATACATTAAAGGTAAAAACAACAAAATAGTAAATGCCATTTTGTAACATGTCAATGTAAATAAGCCAAGACAAGTCCTTTTCAAAACTGCTAGTAGAGCAGGGCGATATGGCCAAAAATATTTATCACGATATAGATTTGAAAATTTGCGATAACGATATAACTGACAATATAATTGATGCGAGACAAAATACAACTCCACAACGTTACTAGCGCAAAAAAAAGCCCATCCATTTATTTTCACTTAAACAAGCAGCTGTTTTTTTATGTGCATTAAACCTATATAAATTTTTAACAGTGCAAATGCAAATTCTTTGCTGAAAGTTTAACCAAAAAACATTTCCAGTAGAAATGGGCTGACATATCCTGAGCATAACCATGTATAATATCCACTGAAGTTAAAAACAGGTGCTTTGCAACATTAAACTGCAGTGTGCCAAATAAAAAAGTCAAATACATATTTTTTGGACCATAAAGTGCACAGGATTATAAGACACATTAAGCGTAACAAAGCAGTCAGATAAATTAAACTTAATTCAACTCATTCTTCTTGCTTCCTCCACTTCTGTACCATTGATTCCTGACTGAAGTTTGGTCCGTTTACAGCATCCTGCCATGCGATTGCATTTGTCTCTAACCATCAGGAACCTTCACGTTAACTTTTATCGAGTGGAAAAGTGAGCGTTCATCCTCCAGCTTCACTGTTTATGTTATGCTAACATAGCTGTGTCGCTAGCGATCACGTAGCACATCATTATATACCAGCTAGCCCAACTTCAGTAACCTTACAAATGTCACTGCCGTTTAGTTTCCTGTCTTCATTTATGTTGGAAGTGATAGCAGAGCTGTACGTTTGAATTTTTTCAGAAATCTCTCAGTCAGAACATGCTATATCATGCTTAGGTAACTAGCAAAACTAGCAAGCTAACTTCTGCTAACTTCCTGCTAACTTCTAACTCTGTTAAATGTAATAAATGCTGTTTTCATGGATGCCTGGATGTTAAACTTCATAGTTACATCTGGTAAAGCAGCAATGCTGATCGTTTTATTAAAGATGAAAGAATTTAGACAGTTTTTAACTCTCAGTGATGCTGCAGTGTTCGTTTGACGAAGTTTAGGACCCAGATTACTCCCAGATTTACGAGCACCTTAGTCCGACAAATACGGCAATAACGACTGCCCGCTTGCATGTTCTACAAAAAAAAAAGTGCTTAGGTGTGTATTTGACGGACAAACACCAAACCAGTTCCACACCACTGAAGTTGCACCATTTTTACAAACCAATTCTGATTCATCTGTTTCACTCAACGATCCGCTTTCCCCTTCTTATTCTCCGTTGCCCCATGCTTTTTCAGCCATGTGTATGAAAACAAAGGCACTGCGCATGCGCCTTTTACCCATATTCTATCGCGATATTTTATTTTCTTATCGTTGCCTAACATTGTACCGGTATTACCGTGAACGGTATACAGGGAGTGCAGAATTATTAGGCAAATGAGTATTTTGTCCACATCATCCTCTTCATGCATGTTGTCTTACTCCAAGCTGTATAGGCTCTGAAAGCCTACTACCAATTAAGCATATTAGGTGATGTGCATCTCTGTAATGAGAAGGGGTGTGGTCTAATGACATCAACACCCTATATCAGGTGTGCATAATTATTAGGCAACGTCCTTTCCTTTGGCAAAATGGGTCAAAAGAAGGACTTGACAGGCTCAGAAAAGTCAAAAATAGTGAGATATCTTGCAGAGGGATGCAGCAGTCTCAAAATTGCAAAGCTTCTGAAGCGTGATCATCGAACAATCAAGCGTTTCATTCAAAATAGTCAACAGGGTCGCAAGAAGCGTGTGGAAAAACCAAGGCGCAAAATAACTGCCCATGAACTGAGAAAAGTCAAGCGTGCAGCTGCCAAGATGCCACTTGCCACCAGTTTGGCCATATTTCAGAGCTGCAACATCACTGGAGTGCCCAAAAGCACAAGGTGTGCAATACTCAGAGACATGGCCAAGGTAAGAAAGGCTGAAAGACGACCACCACTGAACAAGACACACAAGCTGAAACGTCAAGACTGGGCCAAGAATATCTCAAGACTGGTTTTTCTAAGGTTTTATGGACTGATGAAATGAGAGTGAGTCTTGATGGGCCAGATGGATGGGCCCGTGGCTGGATTGGTAAAGGGCAGAGAGCTCCAGTCCGACTCAGACGCCAGCAAGGTGGAGGTGGAGTACTGGTTTGGGCTGGTATCATCAAAGATGAGCTTGTGGGGCCTTTTCGGGTTGAGGATGGAGTCAAGCTCAACTCCCAGTCCTACTGCCAGTTTCTGGAAGACACCTTCTTCAAGCAGTGGTACAGGAAGAAGTCTGCATCCTTCAAGAAAAACACTGATTTTCATGCAGGACAATGCTCCATCACACGCGTCCAAGTACTCCACAGCGTGGCTGGCAAGAAAGGGTATAAAAGAAGAAAAACTAATGACATGGCCATCCTTGTTCACCTGATCTGAACCCCATTGAGAACCTGTGGTCCATCATCAAATGTGAGATTTACAAGGAGGGAAAACAGTACACCTCTCTGAACAGTGTCTGGGAGGCTGTGGTTGCTGCTGCACGCAATGTTGATGGTGAACAGATCAAAACACTGACAGAATCCATGGATGGCAGGCTTTTGAGTGTCCTTGCAAAGAAAGGTGGCTATATTGGTCGCTGATTTAAAATAAATAATTGAAATGGGTATATATTTGTTTTTTGTTGAGTTGCCTAATAATTATGCACAGTAATAGTCACCTGCACACACAGATATCCCCCTAAAATAGCTAAAAGTAAAAACAAACTAAAAACTACTTCCAAAAACATTCAGCTTTGATATTAATGAGTTTTTTGGGTTCATTGAGAACATGGTTGTTGCTCAATAATAACATTATTCCTCAAAAATACAACTTGCCTAATAATTCTGCACTCCCTGTAATATGGCCCAGCCCTAACTGCTATAGTACTTTTTTAACGCAAAAAATGTAAAGGTCATTAGCCATAACTATAATCTTCATTCTAAAAAATTAACAAATGTTAAAATATGTTAAAATATGAAGATACAGACTTCAAGTATGCCTGACATGCAAGACTTTAGCAACAATCTGCGAATTAGTAATCTATTTATCATAATTATTAGATTTATTTAATCAGAAATGATACCTCAGCCCATCTCAAAAGATAATTAACACTTCATTATGAGGACTTTCATCAGGTGTAAGACTCATATTATCAATTGATCAACCACTTTGTCTCCATGTTTGTTTGCCAGCACAGTGAAATTTGATTTACTCTAATGATGCAAGCAGATCTGATTCCACCCACTCGGTCTATTTCATTTCCAGGTGACTCTGCCGTTGAATGTTCAGAGCATCAAAGAGATCCTGTGTTTGCCAGTGGAGAATCAACCATTTCAGTCTCATTCCTTCACCCATAACAAAGTAGCTATTGTGGAGTTAAGCTGTGTAAGCTATTAATGCTAAAACAAGTAAAGCACATTTCTAACCATTGGTTATATTCCATCCTGAAACATACATGTGAGCTTTAAACATAAATTCCATAAACATTTTCATAAATGAGAGACCTCAAGTATGTGCAGAAACATAAAATAATAAACCAAATACACCCAAGTTGAGACGATTGCTGATAGCAACTTGCTTCTAGTCATAATTTTTGAAAAACGCATAGACAGTTTTTCACCCTCTGGGGCCTAATGGGAGATTCATGGTACATTGTTTATATCTCTTTGGGTAGGTATTTGGCTATGCTAAAGGAAGGAATACACAAGCATGACTAAGGTCATCACTGATAATGACTTAGAACTCACAGAGTTAGATATAAATGACTTCCCAATGCTTGGATGTAATTCCATTAGCATATAAGTAGCAATGGCAAGAAAGCAATTGCTAGCTAGCCAATTAACTGCCAGCAATAGCACTGTCTCACACGATGCTTAAATTAGACGTCTTCTCAGTCAACTGAGAGATGTCACTCTCGTTTATCTATAAGTATGAAGCTACAATTGAGAAACAAAATTAGCTTAACACAAATGTACAAAAAATGCAGTCAAGGAGAAAAGGCTAGATGAAGGCTAGTCTAAAAGTCTAAAAGTTGAAAATTGAAAATCTAGTCTACAGAGAAATCAAAAGCTGACTAATTGAAATCTCAAACTACATCTTTAACAAATGTTACAATTGGTTTTAGTACACAACTGCCCAAGAAACAATAATTTATCACCTTTGACTTATGAACTGGTACCTGGATTAAACAAGTAGTAGTAGTGTTACTTGTTGTTCTGCTAAGATAGAGCTCATTGCCTCTGAGCTATAATTTCATACTTATTACACATGTACAAGATTTTTTAAAAAAAATCTGATTCTCAGCATTACTCTTTAATGAATCATGTTATTTCTTGCATTAGCAAAAAAGACACCCAACAATGAACACAATAAAAATGGTCCCTGATTTAACTATTATTATTTCTGTGCCCATTACCACAATATTGAAAAATAGAACTAAAAAAAACTTTAGGTATTGTCACTTTAAATGATTGGTTTCTGCAAAAATTCACTACAATTAGATAAATTGGCTTTGTTTTAAAAGTAACAATGTTAGTTTAACTACTTTTATGAATCAAAGTGACATAACCGGTTCTGTGTAGTAAAAAGCTGAAGAAAACATAGAAAGTAAGGTGATCCAGTACCTTTTGCTTTTGATATATATTTACAGTATAGAAGCCACATGTGTAAGAGTACGAAGGACAACAGTAAAGATACTTTGAGCTTGAGGCCACACTGGCACATGACTTACATGTGCTAAGGTTGTTGCAGTGTTAAATTGCAGTTGAGCATTTGAAATATGCTTAAATTAAACCTTTGAAATGTTTGTAATAGTTTTACCTTTTTTTTCTCCACCAAAAAAGGTATATCTTAAGTTTTGGGTTGACAGTGGCGAAGAGCTGGTAGCAAAAATGCTGGTAAGTCAGTAAGATGTGCATTGTTTGCTAATAACATTGACAAACAATGTGTCTGTAATAATGAGGGGGAGGGGGGGGGAGAGCTGAAAGAGTAGGTTTATCACATGCACACTGCCAATGTAAAACAACACCATTCAAGTGACCACATGGGAAGAACACCACATAGGAAAGATGTTTTCCAAGTAAGAAGTTGGGAGCTGAGGGTTACATGGATATCCGGTGTGGGTGCAAAACCAAGCTGTGATACTTGGGAACAAATGTATGCAGTCCATAATGTGACAGAAAATGTCGAGAGTGATTGGTAGAGCACATAGGACAGGGAACAAGTCCAACTGTCCAAAATAGAAGCGGTAAAAAGAAGTCATGTAGCTTCACATTTGTCTCACACTTCAATGTGGACTTCTTTGGCTGGTGGTGTTTCTTTTAATGAGCCAGAGATGGCATAGAACCTGCAGAGATGTGAACATATGAGAGAATAGTCAGACCAAAAAAGCTCACCAATATACAAGCAAAAAATAAAAATTGTGAAGCAAACCTTTAAGTATAAAACTTTTAAACTATCTAAGGTCATTGTTTACCAGTAGGGTTGGCTTCGGTTTGGTTAATGTCCACTTTTCTGTCAATTTGAAACACCCAAATGCAAAAGGTTTCAACAATAAAAACTATAATCAAAAGATTTGGGATATTATCTGAAAGTTTAACTAGCTTCTTTTAGCTGCCCCCAAGTACATAAGGGGGGCAGCTAAACAGGTAGTTCCACATATATGATCGGATTTTTTACACCAGATGCCCTTCCTGACGCAATCCCTAAAGGCTTGCGTCTCTACTTTATGAAATGTACCTATTTAGCATGTGGCTAAAATAAAACTCATTCCTAACCTTATAGAGGTTGCTCCAAAACCTAAGGCCCCAATCACACAAACCTAGAGGTCAGTGGGCAACCAGACCACCTAGAAACCACAGGTCACAAGAGAAAAATGAGTATTCCCTGACCAACTGTAAGTTGTTGCTAAAGGTTGCTTTTCTGTGTAGTGCTGTGAAATAGATTGCTATGACCTAGTCACTCAGGCCTAGAAACCAGTCACTGGCCCTCTAATAAGCACTGATTACTAGGGAAAAATCTAATGTTTCAGATGTGGCCAGCTGGCAGGTGACTGGGGGCGGTTCCATACTGTCACTACGTGAAACTGGTCAAAAACAGAATACATTGCAAAAATTTCCCTGTGATTGTTTTGATCACTAGTAGTAGGTTGCTGAGGTTGCCCATAGTTGCTTGTACCCTTACCGCTGTAACCAACAAATTTCATAAGGTCCAACATTGACTTTCATGGTAAATGGTCTTCATGGTCTTTTGTTTCCAGTTTTCATCACATATTTCTAAGTTTCTTGCTGCTGCTTGCTGATTAGTTACTAAGTTTTACAGACAGGCTGGCATGGCATGGCAGACAGGCTGGTATGTGCCATGCAAACTATCATTGACAGCAATCCGCTAGTCACCAAAGCAATTGCAAGGAGATTTCAGGTGCACCATACTCTTTGATTTGGGATCTGGGATTTCTCCCAGTCAATGAATACACATTTTCTCCCAGTGACCGGAGGTTACCAGAGGGTTGCTGACTAATCTCAAGGCCTCAGCATTAATCCTATATTTTGTGCTAAACACTTTTCTGGAAATAGTTTTGAGCACAGATTATTTTCTTTGAATCCTGATTGCCAAGGCTTTGTTTGACTCCAAAAGAGGTTTTTGAAAGGGTGAAATCCTATAACCATGATCTGTTCTGGGCTAAAGATTGTTTTCTAGCAGAAAGCATCAAGGAAAAGTTTTCCCACTGCTAAAACATTTCAGAAAATGTCTTTATGTATGTATAAAGGCTAGTTGTACCTTGACTTTCTAAAATGCCTTTGTTTCTTCATAACCTTAAAACAGGAGGCTGAGATTTTCAGGTCCACAAGCTGGTAGATAATGGGATTGTACATTGCGGAGGATTTGGCCAGCAACGTAGGAACAACAGACACAGGGATGGGCACTGAGTCTGGCTCACCAAATGCTGACACCACTGACACCACTGCATAAGGGATCCAGGCTATCAAGAAGCCTGTGCAGATCACCATTGCCACCTGGACAAAAAATAATATTCTGATCATAAATTTGGACTGAGTAGCACTCAGAAATCTTTGCTCTTTGTTCCACTTCCATGATCACTAATGTTGGACCTACCTTTGTGAGTTTCATCTCAAGGGTGTGGCTGTTTTTGATGCGTGCATCATAATGTGAAATTTCTTTAGCAGATGACTTGACCTTGAAGATGATCATAACATAAGAGAAGACAATGATCCCTGCAGGGAGTATAAGACAGAAGAACAAAATGGCCATGACGAAGCTCTGGCCAGACACTGAGGCTTGAGCCAACCACCAGTCCAGGGTACAAGAGGTTCCAAAGGGCTCCGGAGCGTAATTTCCCCAGCCCACCAGGGGCATTGTGGCCCAGAAGGCTGCATACACCCATACAAAGGCCAGGCACAGGAACGCGTGGTGGCGTTTTAGCCATGCACCTAGGATTGGAGAAAGAAACCCCAAGACTAATGTTGGTTAAATGGTACATTTTGACTGCCAGACAAATTTTCTATGCCACAAGTGAAAAGGATTCAGAGCATTAAATTTAGTAAGAGACTTACAAAAATTCCTAGAAAAATACTGAGTATTAAAAAAAATAATCATCTGTAGTCAATGACTCTTCACATCAAAAGGTATGTTGTTGACATCAGTAAACAAAAAAAAAAGTAGTAAACTACTGTAGTGGAATATTTTAATTCTGGGATCTTACACATTTGTATTATTGTGTTTGACTATGAATGACTGAAAAGGAATTTAATTTAAAAGAATTACAATACAGTGTTATAACGGCTTAGCTGTGGTTATAGGCTAATAACAAATACTATACTCTGGAGGCTAAAAGCCCCATCCCTTCACAAAACAGTGCAGGGATCAGATGATGGGGAGCCCCCCTTAATCTGATGTTTATGATGGGGGGTTCCCACACCATTATAGTAATGTACACTATAATGGTGTGGGAACTGAATGGAAATTAAAAAGTAACAGGAGCACTTACAGTAGATCATGAACCTAGATATTTGTGCAATACAGGCTTACAGATGTTTTGTTAGAGCATCATTTATGGCCTATAACTCATGTGAAGGTAAATCTAAACCTTGTCAAGAAATGGCCAGTGATTCAGGAATAACTCCTTTTATTAAATTGTGATCATTTAAATACGTAGTTATAGTCACAGGTTTGGATCTAGACTGCAGACCTATTCATATCTTTTTTACATGAAAATCAACAAATTCAGTGGTCCCTTGTTTATCACAGGAGTTACGTTCTAAAAAATAACCCGCGACAAGTGAAATCCGCGAAGTAGAGCCATTTTTTTACAATTATTATAGATGTTTTAAGGCTGTAAAATTCCTCACTACACACTTTATACACTTTTCTCAGACAGGCATGGAAATGTTCACACTTTTCACCCCAGGTGCCTTTGACGGTGAAAAACGTTTTGTTAACGTTGTGTTTGTTGGACATAAAACTTACAAACATACAGTACAGCACTTCAGAAACACACTGCTAGCGATCAAATATTTATGTAAATTTGACAAGCTGAACACATTCTGTACTGTACAGGAGACACAGCACGAGATTGATTGACAATGGTCTACAGCCAATTAGTACCCAGAACAACATGCGCTGTAAAACAAACAAACAAAAACAACATGCATAATTGCACAAAAAAAATCTGCGAAACAACGAGGCCGCGAAAGGTGAACCGTGTTATAGCGAGGGACCACTCTACATATTCCAGGTTTGCAACATCTGTACATGTTAAATGAAATTAGCATTGTAACTGTGACTGAAAGCATTTATTACAGTTATTTGCAGGGGGTCCATCATAAACACATTCAACAATAAACCTAATCAGAAACTTATATTACCTCAACCATCTAAAAATTTACATTTTAAGAGGCTAAAGGAAAAGTTGGTAACGCTAAAGCTTCCCAAAGCTCAGAGCTAGTCACAAGCCAGCAGCCTCAGTATGAGCAAAAGATCAATTATAAAAAAAAATTACAGAGATAAAACGGAGAAAAAAGGATGGATGTCTTGTTATGTGGTGAATTTATAAGCATACTGGTGAATTTATAAGCATACTGGAAAATTAAGTAAGTACCTGGTGGTTGCATCTGCTTTTGTTTGGTTAGGTAAAATCTGTCGAATAAGATTCAAGCAACAGCCACTCATTTTCTGTTCATTTTTTTTTGTACGTCTTTTTGTATGTTTACAGGGGTGGCTGTAGCTCAGGCGGCAGAGCAGGTCACCCACTGCTCGGAAGCTTGGTGGTTCGATTCCTGGCTTACCCCTAGTCTGCATGCCAAATATCCTTGGGCAAGATACTAACCCCATGTTGCTCTCCCAGTCAGGGTATTTTTAATTCTGAGATACTGGCAAAATACTTTGGTTCCCTTTAAAGTATGTAAGTGTACATGAACATCTGATGTTTATGAAAATTTGCTGAGTTGTTAGTTACGCACCATATCGGAGATGGCAAATCTTGAGATACCGGTCCAGGCTGACCACAGTCATTGTGATGAGGCTCCCACATCCAAAGAAGAAGCCTGCCCAGCCATAGAATCGACATCCCTCCCAGCCAAACAGCCAGCGGTGGGATAAACTAGACACAATGAAAAAGGGCTTTCCTGTCACTGTGAGGAAAAAAAATAGGAGACAGAGTAGAAGGAGAAGTGAAAGGGAAATGGAACAGAAAAAGAGAGTGTGTGGGCAGAGAAAAAGGATGAAGACAAAGATCATAAAAGAAGGTAGTGTTGGAGTGGGATGGGACAAAGAGAAATATTTGGTTGAAAATGGTAAACAGACAACATGTAGCATATTGAAACATACATTCTATTTTTTCAGGGAGAAAACCTTGTGGAACATATCACAACAGAGCTAAATAGCTGCAGATCAGAAACATGACTGGATGTAGGAGAGCAAAAGATAGAAGAAACTGCTTGAAGCAATGTTAAATGCAAGTAGTATTGGTGCCCCTCAAGGATGTAAAAATGTAAATGGTAAATGGCCTGTATTTATATAGCGCTTTACTAGTCCCTAAGGACCCCAAAGCGCTTTACATATCCAGTCATCCACCTATTCACGCACACATTCACACACTGGTGATGGCAAGCTACGTTGTAGCCACAGCCACCCTGGGGCGCACTGACAGAGGATGTGTCCTCTCACCACTACTGTTCTCCCTCTACACTAACGACTGCACCTCCAAGAACTCGGCTGTCAAACTCCTAAAGTTTGCAGATGACACCACTGTCATTGGCCTCATTCAAGATGGTGATGAGTCTGCATACCGGCAAGAAGTTGAGCGGCTGGTACTCTGGTGCAGTCAGCACAATCTGGAGCTGAACACTCTTAAGACTGTAGAGATGACAGTGGACTTCAGGAGACATCCCTCAACTCTGCTCCCCCTCACCATATCAGACAGCCCTGTGTCAACTGTGAAGACCTTCAAGTTCCTGGGTACAACCATCTCCCAGGACCTGAAGTGGGAGACCAACATCAACTCCATCCTCAAAAAGACCCAGCAGAGGATGTACTTCCTGAGACAACTGGGGAAGTACAGTCTTCCACAGGAGCTGCTGATCCAGTTCTACACTGCGGTCATTGAGTCTGTCCTGTGCTCCTCCATCACAGTCTGGTATGGAGCAGCCACTAAACAGGACAGGAGCAGACTGCAGCGGACTGTACGGGCAGCAGAAAGGATCATCGGCACCCCCCTGCCCTCCATCCAGGATCTGTACCTCTCAAGAACCAGGAACAGTTTCTTTCCCCTCGCCATCTCCCTTCTTAAATGGCCTGGTAAATGGCCTGCATTTGTATAGCGCTTTTCTAGTCCAAGGACCCCAAAGCGCTTTACACTACATTCAGTCATCCACCCATTCACACACACATTCACACACTGGTGATGGCAAGCTACATTGTAGCCACAGCTGCCCTGGGGCGCACTGACAGAGGCGAGGCTGCCGGACACTGGCGCCACCAGGCCCTCTGACCACCACCAGTAGGCAAACATGGGGTTAGTATCTTGCCCAAGGATATTTGGCATGCAGCCAGGAGGCAGCCTGGGATCGAACCACCCTTCTGATTTGTGGCTGACCTGCTCTGCCACCTGAGCTACAGCCACCCCTTCATAAATAAAACCTCCACTCCCGACTGCATGCACCTTATGTACATTTTGTAGTATTCATTCCACCTCATTCATTTCTGTATTTTATGTATATAAGTTAGATTCGTTATTTATAGTTGGTTTACACAGCTTTGTGTATGTATGTGTAATGTGTATATATAGACACGTGTGTGTGTGTGTGTGTGTGTGTGTGTTGTGTGTGTGTGTGTGTGTGTGTGTGTGTGTGTGTGTGTGTGTGTGTGATTTACATTGCTGTGCTTGAGAGCCACCATCTACCGGAACCAAATTCCCTGTATGTGTCTGCACATATACTTGGCCAATAAACACGATTCTGATTCTGAAGTAATGCATTTAACATTGCTGTGTTTGTTGGTGTTGAACTGTAGCTAAAGGTTGGCAAACCCTTTATGTTCGACACTCTATTCCTTCTGCAATGCTTAAATGCTCAAAAGTTAAATGACTCAATTCCTAAACCTAAAATTCAAAATGTTATTCTTTATTTACATAATTTAATAATTGTAACTGTCTTTGTAATCTTTTTTTAACAGAGCCTTACCATTAAGATACAGTCACGGTCAGTGTTAGGGAGTAACGGCATAAATGTACCGGCGTTATGTATTTAAAATACAAAACATGAGTAACTGTATTCCGTTACCGTTTGAAAAGGTGGTATTCAGAATACAGTACTTTGTTGAAATAAATGGATTACATGGCAGTTTTTCCTGTTTCATATGTTAGGCGTGGAATTTTTGGTAATTCCACACCGGTGGAAACCCAAAGAAAGCATGCATTAAGAGGCTGTGTCTCAATCTTGTGGTCCATGTCACCTCTACTTTCAGCCCGCATAATGATGTGACAAAATATTTTTAAAAATTATTGTTCAAATAATTATTTAATTTTTTAATTTAATAGGCAGAGTGTGACAGGCATAGCCCTGTGCATAGCCCAGTTGTAAGTAAGCTATTAAGTCTCGACTGTACACTGTGTTCGAGTTCTCCCCGAAACAATAAGTTCTGTTGGAGCGGCCTTTCAATGCCTCTCTCTGTCTCTCACTAGCAAAGTTAACCCAGACAACAAAGTAATGCTAGTTTATGAGCTTGGTTATGAGCACGACACGGAACCCGACATATTAGCCAGACCTCCCTTTACTACGGTTCAGAGCCATTTATAAAAGCATGGAATAGTTTTCTATACGAGATCGCTATAAAAAGTGCAGCCTTACTCAATCTCCACCCTACTGTTACTCATTTTATATTAAGATTTGAGAGTGTGAGAGTGAATGAATAGTGGAATTGTAAAGTGCTTTGAGTGTCTAGAAAACACTATATAAATGCAATCCATTATTATTATTATGTATTTTATAAAAAGCTTGATAATATATTATGTATTCAGAATACGTTACTGTCATTGAGTAACGTAATACATTTTGGGGCATGTATTCTGTAATCTGTAGTGGAATACATTTTGAAAGTAACCTTCCTAACACTGGTCATGGCAAAAAAAAAGAAAGTACACCGTCTGTTAGTTCTAAGCTTTTATGTATTAGGGCATAATAAAAAATATCTAGTCCTTACCGGGTCTTACAATTAAGTCAATACAACCAGAAATGAGCAACAGCACATGACACCATGGAATTATTTATTTGACAAAAACTAAGCCAGAAGCAGTGTGTGAAAAACTAAGTACACCCCATGGTTAATTGGGCAGTGCAACTTTAGCATCAATGACTTGAAGTAATAGATTCCTGTATGACTTTTAGCTAACTCTTCTTTACAACGTTGCTACATTGAGGCTTCTATTTAAGGTCCAAGTTGGATTGAGATATGGACTTTGACTGGGCCACTGCACCACGCTGATTAATTTGTTTTTCAGTAATTCTGTTGCAGATTGCTGCTCTGGTTGGGATCACTGTCCTGTTGCATGGTCCAATTTGGCCAAAGCACTAGCTGTTGTATAGATAGTCTCACATTTGACTTAAGAATATTTTGGTAAAAAGAGGTCAAATGCAACTTTACAAATCTAACTTTACAAATCTAAGTCATGCAGCCATGCTGTCCTTGTTAGAGAGAACAGCATGGCTGCATGAAAAAAAGCCATATTTGTTCAGTATTATTCTAATAGCATGTTAAATGTTAAGCACTAACTGAGGCTGACAGACATGGATCTTGTTTTTGTTTTGTGTGTGTGTTTTAATTGTGTCAACAGTCTGCCCTTGTGGTGAATTTCCTGGGATTTCCACTTCTGGAAACACTGGCAATCATCTGTGAATAATCTTTTCAGCTCTATAAAGATGGACTTCAAATAGTTTGGAGCTGGCCTTATAATCCTTCAGAGATTGATGGCTTTTTCTATTGGCTTCTTTAGGAACACCGCTCGTGTCGTTCTTCGTGTCTTCCACATCTAAAAACCCTAGACCAACAAACTGCCAAACTGTCTGCTTTGCTTTTACAGAGGTACTCACAGTCACTGATGTAATGATCTAATCAAGTGCATTTGATTAGCAGCATCTGGCTTCTACTTAATCTCTTAATTCTTATGGAAGCAGTAAGGGGGGACTTTCACTCACTGTTTCTGTATTTTGGTTCAATTTCTGTCAAATAAATAACGACGTGCTGTTGTTGTGTCAGCACATTGACACAACAGGATGTGTTGCTATGGCCCAGTACATATCATGTATTGTTGTTCATCTGAGGTTGTATTTACCTAATTTTGAGACCTGCTAAAAGTTGATGATTTTCTCATTATGTCCTAATGCATAAAGCCTCATACTTTCTTTATGCTGTGACTGTGAGTTTTTCTCTTTACGGCTAGCACAAACCTAAGCAATATTTGCATTAATATTGCTTAGATACAGTCATTATAAAGTTCCCAGAAGGATAATTGAATTTTTCCACATATGCTAACCTCACATCCTAATATGGGTTTTAATTATAATACAGCAATCTAACATACTACTAAAAAAAGAAAGCCATTATATTTTTTTCATCATATACCCAGCAAGGGAAAATAATTTTGATTGCAGCCTTAACAACAGTTATGAGTGCTGCATGTTTAAGCAACAGGAGATAAAAGTTAAACGTGACTTTTCCCTCCATGTCCTGTATCACACATGAGACAGTTCTTGTAACAACTCACTTTAGTTTCTCATTACTGAACAGCAATAAGGAAAATGTGATAATACTGACTTTAGCATTAGGAGTAATTCTTGTAATGAATCTTCCGTAAAATGCAGACAGTTTATGTGAAGGTTATGGTGGACAGATAATTGTCTTGGGATTTGAGATCAAAATATCCTTCACACACCACAAGGGCTACAGAGCTCAACACAAAGATCCACTGTATCGCTCACACCACACTGACTTCCTGACTGTTGTGTCAGATTTGGGCCCTCTTCCTAGATAGCTGGATGGGCAAAAAGCCACAGCGTTCCAAGAATCTCTAGTCGGGATTCCAGACATGATAACCCAAATATTCTCTTGGAATCACTGAAAGCCAGTAGGGGTTATACACACACTTCCACACCCCTGTTCACTTGCTTCTAGCCTTAACAAGACTTACATATATTTCTCAGTCATGACATGATTTCTACCCCGATAAACAAATAACATTTTTGTTTGCTCTTTGGTTTGTGTAATGTTGACCATTGCTGTCCTAGGTCACAAGGAAAGGATTAATATGTAAATTGTTATTCTATTCAGAGATATAGCAGCAAGGCTGTGGCATGGTAAGACAGCATAAGGACAATAACAAAAGTTATCTCTCAAAGCTTTACATTCTAAAATTCTGCTGAAATGAAACAATCGGTTGATTAAGGGCCAGATTTATTAAGACCTCAGTCAAATAAGCCTAGAAGCTGGTTAACAACCTCCAGTCAACCTCTAGTATCTAATGGGGGATTTTCATTCTCTGAGTGGTGGTGAGTGGTATTTGGAGGCTGCTGGCTGTCATTAGGTGAAAATCTGTGATTGGTTAAGTCTTTAGCAGACTGCCACATTCAGTTTGCATGGAAGACACTGACTCCCCCGTAGCAAGTCAGTGTCTTCACTCACCATTTACTCTCCAAGCTGTATGAAACTTGGAAAAAATGTGATGGAAACTGGAAACCGCAAACTTTACAGAGCTCTCCTATACTCAGCCATCCGGGATAACCAATTCAAGATTCATGTTTTGTATGCAATCCATAGGATTCTTGTCCTCCCTCCAGCACTCCACATTAAGGTCAGCTCATTTAAAAGTTGCTCTCTTACATCAGAGCAGAGTGAAGACCAAAATTATTTCAGGCCAGGCTCTCAACAGTCAGGGTGAAGACAGGGATACAACTCTGACGTTGCACTTGGACTTCGGAGCAGACATCCCAAAACCCCTGTGCACTGGTTCTGATCACGCTCCTCGTGGCAACTACCAGATAACATGATTTTTCCTTTATTAAATTAATGGGAGGTCTAAGTGTTGCTCATGAATATACTGAATATCTTTTAATTGTAATTCATTACGGAAACCAGTTTTTGATGCTACTATCCATCCTAGATTACAAGCACGTTTAAATGACCTCATAATCTTTATTTCTTGCACTGCAAAAAAAATAATTTCAATAATGGAGATTATTCATAATGTGTCCTCTAATCTAGAGAAACTGGTCCTGGACTCTTCTTCCGTTATGAATATGACTAAATGTAAAGCTTTCTGTTTTATATTTATACTGACCATTGTGTTATCTTTCAAATGCCAAAAGCATAACTGTACTAGCTTTTGTTTATGGTGTATTGTTTTTACAATGATCAGGGAGACCACAGCATGTCCTTGTAAGGCCCAGTGAAAAAGTATGAGGTGCCGTAAGGGACATTATTACTGAAACGCTCTCACACACACTACTGAAATTTTAGCTCTCACACACGCTACTGAAATTTTACCTCTCACACACACTACTGAAACGCTCTCACACACACTACTGAAA
>NW_024583109.1:97112-102775 GCF_018398535.1 Haplochromis burtoni | reverse complement strand
AATTTCTGTGGCTGCAAAATGACGAGCTAAATAACCAGGGCTGCACATAAGTGGTCCGCAGGTGGGCATTCGCTGTCAAAACAAAAGACGCACACAAGATAAGAAGTTGCAACGCGTGTTTGCGTACATAAGATTTTCTGGAGGAGGACAGACATTTGTTTAGAACTCTTAAAGATGTCGAAGAAGCTCCTTTAAGCAATTACTTTGGTGTTCCTCCACCTCCAAAGAAATGTCAGAAGGAGTCCGAACCACAAAAGAAGCGCGTATTCTCGGAAAAGTATAAAAAAAAAAGTATATAAAATTAACCCTTATGTTTGCCTAACTACAACAATTTTGTCTATGAAAGCATTCTGTGTAGGGGTTTGGATAGTGTTCTGCTGTCTGCATCTCAGTATTATTAGTTATCACTTGCTGTTGTTTATGGTATCTAATAGTTATATTTATATTTCAGAGCTATGGCCCAGCAGCATGACCATTACAACAAAGATGTTATACTACTTCCAACTCCATCATGGGGAGTAGTGAGTAAACAAGGTTCAAAATTATGGTTACACAAACGTGTATTCATGTAATGACTTGTACTTAAAGATAATATACCAAAGTAAAGAAGTTTAAAATATTATTCATCATTATAAAAACATATGGACTATACCAGTATAATTTAAAAGTCATAAAAGCATACACACAAACAGAACAGTATATAATAAAATATTTAACTAATATTTAAAATATTTAACTAATTACCAATTGCTGTTCTCCCTATTTATTTTTTGTAGCCTCGAGTTTCTTGGCTTTCTAATGGCTTGTGGCAATAAGCTGGTGTCTCCAAAGCTCCAAGATGGTCAGGAGCTGAATGGGATGCTGATCCTGAAGGTTTTTAAAACCAAAGCCCTCTATGTAAGGCCATCAAGGACACTTTTAGTAAGTTCCTAAAAGAATGAAAAGTAATCATGATTTGGGAAAAAACCATGTCAACAATTGGGCTTCTACCAAAATAGAATATATTTATTTAAAACAAGTGTTTGGGAGCAATCAATATGGATATTTCTTATTTTAATATTTTTAAGATAAGCTATAATTACATGCTTTTGATATATGTTTTTGGTCTTTCTCTGTTGAAGAGTGAATCAGATGAAGACAAAGATCCTTCCCACATCAGCTCCAAATCAGCATTAAGCAGTTGTGCAACTGATAAGGACAGTGACAATGATTGTTTTGAAGTTGATAGTTCAAAAATCCAACAAGACATGAGCAGCCAAGTCACTACAAGGTTAAGAAGTCATGTTAAAGGTGATAACCCTGGCACTAGCAGTGATGAAGAAGATGATACTGGGACCAACTGTATTGGAAGGAGTGTTGGTAAAAGGCAATGAGCAAAGCAAGGAAGTGATGGGAACAGCATTTGTGATGAAGGCTACATGGCAAGAAGTGATGACAAACCTAGCACAAGCAGTCAAATCAGAGATTTCAATGCAAGAAGTGAAGACATTGCATGTTGTACGATAGGCAGAGATGAATCTAGCCAGTTCAGTGGGAGGCGAGATAGAAGGGAGTTGCCTTTTGTTGGAAAGAGCAAATTAGAAGTAGGACCAGGTCTTGGCGCGGCGGAGGGTTGGTAGCTCTCTTATGCTGCTTGCCAGATCTGGTTTAGAGGTGTGTTGAGATTGTTGTACAGTAGGAGGTTGATGTTTGAGTTGGGAGCGAGAGGCGGATGCGAGTGGTAGTACGTCTTATGAGACGGTGCCGCTGCTTCAGATATCCACTGAGTGAAGCGGTCAGCTCGAGCTATACTCGTAGCATTCTGGCGTCTGCTTTAAAGTCCTTCGTGGCTCTCGATCCTCCGTGCCATATCGCTCTGGACCATAGCTCTGACAGTTCTCGCAGTATCCTCGTAAAGACTCGCACTTTCCACCTTTCCTGTGTCACATCGTCGACTGTCATCTCTGCTTGTGTGTGGGTGTCAGACGCTTAGTGAGGATGCATAGTGTTGAGATTGATGGTACGTTGGTTTCCTTGAGCTGTGGTTGTGTTGGCTGTTGTGAATTTGTGTGAAAGAGATAGGAACCGTCAAGCCGTTGTTGTTGTAGCGCAGCTAGTATTTGAGAGGAGCTGACTCAAGAGATGCAAAACGGGGTATTCCGAACCTGTGCCTTGCTGTTCTCTCCATCCTCAGCTATACTTTACTAAAGCCTGTGCTTCAGCTCTGGTTCGACCATGAGCTAGTGTCCTTTGTAGGTGCCCTCTTTTCTGCGTACATAGGACGTTTTATATTGCACTGGCTGCCCAAGATTTGTCTCGTCACATGGCGCTGGTGCCGGATCGCGAGGGTTGGTCGCTCTTCTCTCGTCGCTATTTGCCTGCGCACTTATGTGCCATTGGTAGATCGGAGGGCAGTAAAGGATGTGCGCTGATAACCGTAGTCGTTCGTTGTGGCTTTTGCTTCCTCGCTAGAGGTGGTTCGGGGACGTCTGTTTCTCTTCTTTTGTTGTATCTGGGGTCAGCCTGTAGAGTGTTATTGTTCTTTGTTTATATATTGTTGTTATGTTCGAGCGCTCCGCATATCTTTCTTAACTCCTTTAACTAACTTTGTCCCTTCTCTTCTTTGGCCTAACGGGAGACCGACGCTGCTTCAGATATCCACTGGAGGAAGAGGAGGTAGCATCTGCGTATGCTTGCTTGTCCTCCTCTTCCTCTGACCTTCTGCTCCCCTCTAGAATGAATCCATCCTCCGCTCTGAGCGTGTCTGGATGATGTGCGTTCAGATTGTAGCTGTATTGATGGTCGTTGGTTCCTTGTTGGTTTTCTGTTTGTTGTTGAAGAGATCCCAAGCCTTTTGTGTCCACATATGACACTTCAAACCCGGGTTCGAACTGCCTCTCCTGTTCCTCTCCATCCTCAGCTATACTTAACAGCCTTCTCCTCCTCACCCATCTCTCCTCTTCCTCCTTTCCTGCTGCATTTTTTGCACTGGCTGCCCAATTTCCTCTCTCTGGCTCTTCCCTCTTCTCTCTTCTCCGTCTTTCTCCCCTTGCCCTCTCCCTCGATCCGCTACTCCTTCCTCTGGCTGCCTCTGCTCTCCTTGCCTCTTTTCCTCTTCTTTTTTCTGTCAGCTCCTTAGTGACACCATCTTCCTTAACTCCTCTGACTAACTTTGTCCCACTTCTTCTTTGGCCACTACGCTGACCAGACACCGATCTAGATCCGGCTCTCGATCTGTACAGGTTCTGGCTCATGAGCGGAGCTGGTCGGCCACCTCCTGTCCCCGTCTGCAAATACTGCAGCTCACCAGCGTTACCTCTCATGTTTGGAGTTTGTGTAGGATTTGTGTCACCGAGCGCGGTCATCAGTGCAGATATTGAACCCAGAAGTCCATCCAGACCCATGCAGAAGTGCAGGAGGGAGGTCTTGAGTGAGGGGCAGAGGGTTGAGCGGGCCAGCTCCCTGACAGCTCCTAGAAGGACAGAGTAGGCCTTTTGGTTCTGGGCCAGTCGTGCTTTGTTCTCCAGGCGGTGCCACTGGTCCACTCGAGTGGCAGCACTCGGCAGTGTCAGAGCTGTGCTGTTGGGCCGCGGAGGGGAGAAGTCTTTGTCATTAAATGGAGGGCCAAGATAGGTCAGCTGGGACAGCTCTTCGTCCAATCGCTTATCTTTTGCTTCTTTCCAGATGATGGGATTTATAAATCAAGCTAATAAGGTGGGGTGCTGGAGCTTGGGAGAATACATGGGCTTTGGGTGAGTAACACACAATACAGAAGATTTGGAGTTTTTGAGACCATGATTAATTGTTGGCTTTCCAGACAATTGTTTTAACAAAATTCAGAGAAGATAAATAGTAAAGAACACGTATGGATATAAGGAAGAGAAGATTTTATGTATAGCTTTATACATATTGGCAATCATTTAATCATCAACATAAGATAAGTTCTCTTTAATGAATATTCCAGTTCACGTGCTTTGTACCACAATAGAACTGAATCTTCATGTCTAGGGTGTAAATTGATAAATACACATAAGGTTAGCATTGGTATTACAATAGAGCGTGATTGTTCATACACTCTTTATTTTTTTTTCTCTGTATATTTTTTTTGTATACGTTGTTTTTTTTTAAGGTGGGCGGCGAACGAAAATATAAGCTCTCTTACTAAAAGGCTAGAGTTCAAAGTGAATACCGATAGGAGATGCTACCTGGCTGGAACATATTACAAAAGCAAACATTAGGCACAGAAAAAACCCAGATAACACAAGCAGTATAAGATATAGATAGCAAAATACACGCTGGATATTTATATAAGAGCTGGAACGACGCTGGGAAAGTTCACCCACTTAGGATCTGGTGGGATGTTAGCGATAGGGAAGGGACTTCAAGGTTGGTGTGTTTTGTTGCAAAAGTTATAGAGAACTTATGTGGGCTTATATTCTCCTTTTGGCAAGAGCACTTAGTAATTTGATGTACTTGTTGTGTAACGAGAGCTTTAACCTGGATGGAGATGTATGTATACTTGAGGGGTAGATAAAAAATTCCGATGTAAGCTGGGGAGTTCTGAGTAAGAGTGGGGCAGTTTTGTGGTGGTTTCTTTGGCCTCAGTCTGGGAAAGTCCCAGAATGTGAAGGGCAAGTACATGCAAAAAAAACCAGCGGATGAAGATTCTTTTGTGAGCACTCTCTCTCTCTCTTTTTTTTTGGTTGGTAGTTTGATCGTCTATTCCAAATGCTGGGAGGTTTTTCCTGCTAAATTGGTTCTTCATAGATGCTGGTTCGGCAGGATATGAGAGGCAAATTCAGCTGCCGCAGTGTGTGGGAGAGAGCGCAAAGTAGAAATCTTGAGTGAAGGAAATATTAGCGGGAGCTCTTGTTCATGCGAAGATTGACCTAATAGTTTATGGTAATTCACCACTGATACTGTGTGAAATTCTCAGATGATATGGGGAAAAATGAGGAAGGGGTTGATTTAGGTGGGCCGAGGAGGGAATTCTTGAGACTATTGATGGACACCATTGCCAGGTCAGCCATGTTTGAGGGGAAAGAAAACTGCAAGAACTTGGCTCTTGACAGTACTGGTAATTACCTATTTTTCTAAGATTAATACGGGAACTGTTTAACTGATATTTATTTTTACAGGCAACATTACTGACAATTTTGCTTTTCCTTTTATTCTGTTGCTTTGCAGCTCTCAGAGGGGACTGGTACTACATCTCTGGCAGAGCCATTGCAGTGAGCTTGGTACATGGTGGTCCACCACCTAACTTTCTGTCACCAACAGTATTTTCCCTTCTGGTTGGAAATTCAGCAAATCCAGCCCTGGAAGACATAGCTGACCTGGAACTCTTTGAAAAAGTCAAAAAGGTCTCTATATGTTTATTTTATAAATCTTATAGTGAATTGGAAATAGTTTGTGTTCCAGTTTTCTTTTGCAGGGAGTGTTTATCCGGATCAGTCTGGCCATTGCTGAATGCCAAGTTTTTATATGTTGCTGCTGTATTAAACTAAGACTCAGCAGATAAGGGTAGACGAAAGAGTATATTTTCTCATTTTTTTAAGCACATTGTAAACATATTAAAAAAATATGTGTAGTCATTTGACTTCCAATGTACGCTTGGGCATATTGTGATTGTGTAGACCACTGGTGGCTGGGTTCCTTCTAATAGGTTATAAGACTACTGAGTA
>NW_024583109.1:95948-97087 GCF_018398535.1 Haplochromis burtoni | reverse complement strand
ACTTCCATAACAAGCCCTTCCTCTGCTCTTTGTGATGCTAGATATCTCAAAGTACAACCCTTGAGGACCTTGAAAAGTCAAAAGAACCTCTGCTTGATTACTTGGCTAATGCAGGATGCCTGAGGCCTATGCGTTCACAAAGAAACAGGGATCTGCTGGTACATGACATTGTCATGTTTCAGGTCATCCACAGGGTTCAAGGTCCATTTCAAAGGTATTTGGGTATTCTGTGTTTTTCAGATTAATTAAAATGGTGATAAAAATCTTACCTATTAATCAAAATGGCCAATTAATAACCTAGTATAATTGATTGTGCCAAATTGATAATATACAATTAACTTAGAAGCATGAAATTGCAGAATTATTGAATAAAATTCCTTTGTGCTGTTTATCCAGATTTTGTGAAGGTCTGAAAACTCTTGGGGTTCTCGATAAAATGAGGAGGCATCCAGACAGTTTTCGCCCTCTGTTCTGCTATGAGCCACATATGCTGACTGCTGACCAGGTGGATGATCTTTTCAACATTCATCTATCTCCAGAAGGAAGCAACAGAAGAGCTGCTGAGGAGATGGTTGTTACCTTCTGGAGAGACTATCTCCAAGATGCAGAAGGTAATTGTCACTTTAGTGCACAATAAATAGATGTAACGATTTATAGGTTAGCATTTCTGAAATCTTTATTTTAAATAACATACTCATATAACGATAACACCACATTACCCTCTTGGTTGTAGTAACATTTTTACATAGTTCTTTGAGACTATTGAAAGATGAAAAGCATGCTCTATAGTCATTTCAATAACAGTCATTAAGATTCTTGCTTTAGATTAGTACTCACTGAGAATTTATGTTGGCCAAATGAAATAACCTTTTAACACTTTTTTCCTTCTCTGTTTTATGCAGAAGAAGAAGGACCTTCCAAATTGCAGAAGATATTGGCCTTTGGAACTGGTGCAACTGCGGTGCCACCTATTGGCTTTTCCCCAGCACCCTCGATTGAGTTCATTCATAGAGGAGACGATGACTTCTCTTCTACACCAATTTTCCCTCTTGCCAACACATGTGTTAACTGCATTAGGCTGCCACTGCATGTTTCATACCAGCTGTTCAAGGAGAAGTTTGATTTTGCATTAGGTAACA
>NW_024583109.1:48358-75961 GCF_018398535.1 Haplochromis burtoni | reverse complement strand
TTGTTTTTTCAATAGGAAGAGGGCCATTGACACATCAAACTTATTGGTAATGTCACAAGAAAAACAATGGTGTGCTTGGTTTCAACGTAACTTTATTCTTTCATGAGTTATTTACAAGTTTCTCTTTGTTCACAGCCATTGACATGTCGAAGAGGTTAACACGTGAGGAGCGGATCGAAATTGTGTTGATATCTGGTGAACGCAGTAACCGGGGTCATTGCAGCAGATTTCAATGCAAGACACCCTACGAGACCACCCATCTCCCATGCTACAGTTCAGTGTTGAATTTGCCAAAATGTGGATGCAAGAAAACTGTCACTAATGAAGAAACATCAGTGGCTGTCCTAGCTTCATTCAGCAAGAGCCCACAGCGTAGCACTCGCCACATGTCACTGGAGAGTGGCATTAGTCGAACATCCCTTCGGCGGATATTAGCTACTCACAAATGGCACCCTTACAAACTCCAGCTACTGCAGCATCTCAACGAGGATGACCCAGATCGGTGCACAGAATTTGCAGAATAAGCAAAACAAAAATTGGAACAGGGCTGTCAGTTCACGAAGGTTTCAAATAATTGCTCTGTCTGAAACATGGTTAGATGAGAATAGGGGTTGTAATTTCTGTATTGAAGGGTACGATTTATACTTTGTAAATAGAACTAAGAAGAAGGCAGGAGGGGTGGCACTTTTTGTTAATTGTGATTTGAAATGTAAAAAAGTTGAATGTATGTCTGTGGCTATAGACGATTTAATGGAGTCTGTGACAGTGGAATTGGATATAGAAAGAAGAAGTAATATAATTGTAACGTGATATATAGGAAACCGGGGTCACAGATTGAGTTATTTACAGAGGCAGTAGAAGACTTATTGAGTAAGGCTAAGGGAAATAAGACTGTATGTTTGTGTGGTGATTACAATATTGATCTTTGTAAAGAGGCAAATGATAAGGCTCGTCAGATTTTTTTGAATTATTACTTGGTAAAGGATTTTATCCTTTAATTATAAAGCCGAGTAGAATAACGGATAAATCAGAAACACTAATTGATCATATTTTATTAATAGCTTTGGAGAGTAATATTATGAGTGGCCTCATCATAAATGATATAAGCGATCATCTACCAGTCTTTTTTACTTTTGATTTAAATATGAAAAGAAAGGAAGAAGTTGGTTTCGTGAGTCATAGAAGGTTAAGAAATAACGAGGCAATTAACAAGTTTAGACAAGATCTCATGGAAGTGGACTGGAAGGAGGTTTATGTTAATGAGGTCAACGTTGCATACGGAGCATTTTTAAATACATATTTGGCCTTGTATGATAAACATTGTCCATTGGTATCATTTAAGTATAAGAAAAAGAATAAGAATATGAAACCTTGGATAACTAAGGGTCTTGCAAATGCGTGTAAAAAGAAAAATAATTTATATAGGGATTATATAACACAGAGAACTAAGAATGCGGAAATGAAATATAAAGTTTATAAAAATAAGTTGGTATTAATATTGAGGAAAGCCAAGAAAGACTACTATAATAAACTTTTTCAGGAAAACAAGAATAATATTAAGGGCATTTGGAATATTTTTAAGGAGGTATTGGGTAACAAGAACACACCCTTAGATCGGCCTAATTATTTTATTAAGAATAATCAAGTTGTCGAAGACAAGACTGAAGTAGTAAACGAATTCAATTCCTTTTTTGTAAATGTTGGACCTACTTTAGCAAATTTAATTAGGAAAAATGACGATCCAGAATATGAGGAAGCCTGGAAAGGAGATAATAGAATGGTTAATTCCATATTCTTGGCTCGATATTACCATAAAAGAAATAGTAGCAATTGTGGAAAATTTTAAAAATAAAAAATCTACTGACTGTGATGGTATAGACATGGTTATAATTAAAAAGACTTTAGATTGTATAAGTATTCCTCTTTGCTATATTTTTAATCTTTCGCTACAATCAGGAGTATTTCCTGATCGAATGAAAGTGGCAAAAGTGATACCCTTATATAAATCAGGAGATAAGCATAGTTTTAACAATTATAGGCCAGTGTCTCTTTTGTCACAGTTTTCAAAAGTGCTTGAAAAACTCTTTGCGCAAAGACTTGATAGTTTTATTGAAAAATATCAACTAATAAATGAAAATCAATTTGGATTTCGTAAAAATAGATCAACGGCATTAGCATTGTTGACTTTCATTGACGATATTTCATCTGCAACCCATAATAATAAATATACAGTGGGGTATTTGTTGATTTAAAAAAAGCTTTTGATACGTTACAACATTCTATTTTGATTTCTAAATTGTATAACTATGGTGTGAGAGGAGTGGCATTGAATTGGTTAAGGAGTTATTTAGAAAATAGGTTGCAATATGTACATTATCTCGGCAATACTCTCTGAAAGATTGAAGATTGTATGTGGCGTTCCTCAAGGTTCTATTTTGGGACCTAAACTTTTTAATTTATATATTAATGATATCTGTGACGTATCAAAAAGGTTAAATTTATTTTATTTGCAGATGACACAAATTTTTATTGCTCTGGAGAGAATTTGAAAGATTTGGTTGAAATTATGACTTCTGAGATGTTAAGATTAAAAAAATGGTTTGATGTAAATAAATTATCTTTGAATCTGACAAAAACGAAATTCATGATATTTGGCAATCACAGCCTCCCAGACACTGTTCAGAGAGGTGTACTGTTTTCCCTCCTTGTAAATCTCACATTTGATGATGGACCACAGGTTCTCAATGGGGTTCAGATCAGGTGAACAAGGTGGCCATGTCATTAGTTTTTCTTCTTTTATACCCTTTCTTGCAGCCTACGCTGTGGAGTACTTGGACGCGTGTGATGGAGCATTGTCCTGCATGAAAATCATGTTTTTCTTGAAGGATGCAGACTTCTTCCTGTACCACTGCTTGAAGAAGGTGTCTTCCAGAAACTGGCAGTAGGACTGGGAGTTGAGCTTGACTCCATCCTCAACCCGAAAAGGCCCCACAAGCTCATCTTTGATGATACCAGCCCAAACCAGTACTCCACCTCCACCTTGCTGGCGTCTGAGTCGGACTGGAGCTCTCTGCCCTTTACCAATCCAGCCACGGGCCCATCCATCTGGCCCATCAAGACTCACTCTCATTTCATCAGTCCATAAAACCTTAGAAAAACCAGTCTTGAGATATTTCTTGGCCCAGTCTTGACGTTTCAGCTTGTGTGTCTTGTTCAGTGGTGGTCGTCTTTCAGCCTTTCTTACCTTGGCCATGTCTCTGAGTATTGCACACCTTGTGCTTTTGGGCACTCCAGTGATGTTGCAGCTCTGAAATATGGCCAAACTGGTGGCAAGTGGCATCTTGGCAGCTGCACGCTTGACTTTTCTCAGTTCATGGGCAGTTATTTTGCGCCTTGGTTTTTCCACACGCTTCTTGCGACCCTGTTGACTATTTTGAATGAAACGCTTGATTGTTCGATGATCACGCTTCAGAAGCTTTGCAATTTTGAGACTGCTGCATCCCTCTGCAAGATATCTCACTATTTTATGACTTTTCTGAGCCTGTCAAGTCCTTCTTTTGACCCATTTTGCCAAAGGAAAGGACGTTGCCTAATAATTATGCACACCTGATATAGGGTGTTGATGTCATTAGACCACACCCCTTCTCATTACAGAGATGCACATCACCTAATATGCTTAATTGGTAGTAGGTTGAGCCATCAGCTTGGAGTAAGACAACATGCATGAAGAGGATGATGTGGACAAAATACTCATTCCTTTATTGCTGCCACTTGTATAAGTTGGATTGTAGATAGGGGGCAGGGTTTAATAAGAATATTTTCTTCTTCCTGCTCCTTTTCACACATGGTTGTAGTGCTTTATTGATAGAAAGTGTGGTTGGTTTGTTTGATCTGTTGTACCAAGTGTGAAATAAATAAATAAATGAAAATGAAATGAAAGAAGATCTTGTTCAGCGATGAGGCAAACTTTTATGTGAATGGTGAAGTTAACAAACAAAACCAGCCGCTATTGGTCTGACACTAACCCACATTGGATGGATCCCTCCAAGACTGTTGGAACAACAAAAGTGATGGTTTGGTGTGGTATATGGGGTACAACGATAGTGGGTCCATTCTTCATCAATGGAAACCTCAAGGCCACTGGATATTTGAAATTGCTACATGATGATGTCAAAGGAGCTTGCAAAGAAAAGCGTCTGGACTTCTTTAAGTTGCTTGAAGACGTTTCACCTCTCATCCGAGAAGCTTCTTCAGTTCTAAGGTCAAATGGTGGAGAGTCCCAGATATAAACCTAGTGGGAGTGACCCCCCACAGAGGGACAAAAGGACCCCCTGATGATCCTCTAATCGCCTGAGCCAAGGTGTGAAACTGGGCGTGGGTCCCAATCAGCCAGAGTTTCGGGTGATGTCATTGTGAAACCTGGCCCCACCTTATCATGCGAATTCCTAGTCAGATGGCCCAGGATGTGAGTGGGCGTTAAGGCGTCTGGGAAGGGATCTCAAAACTGGATTATAGATGGCAGAGAGTTGGTGTCGTAAACCCCGCCTCTGTTCAAAGATGGTGACTGAGAACCTTCACAGACATACATGATGATGTGTTTCCCTCTTTATGCACTGAAGCTGGCACGTTCCCTGAGTTTTTCCAGCAAGATGGTGCACCACCACATTATGGGTGCCAGGTCCGAGCATTCCTAGATGAACAGTTTCCTGGAAAGTGGATTGGTCGTCGTGGGCCAGTTGAATGGCCCCCAAGGTCTCCCGATCTGACCCCCTTAGACTTTTATCTTTGGGGTCATCTGAAGGCAATTGTCTATGGTGTGAAGATACGAGATGTGCAGCACCTGAAACTACGGATACTGGATGCCTGTGCTGGCATTTCTCCTGCGGTGTTGCTATCAGTGTGTGAAGAGTGGGAGAAGAGGGTTGCATTGACAATCCAACACAATGGGCAGCACATTGAACACATTTTATAAGTGGTCAGAAACTTGTAAATAACTCATGAAAGAATAAAGTTACGTTGAAACCAAGCACACCATTGTTTTTCTTGTGACATTACCAATAAGTTTGATGTGTCACATTGTATCCAAGATGGCCAACTCTTTTTTTTTTTTTTTTTTTTTTTTTTTTTTCTGCCTGTCCCATTTGGTTCTTTAGCAAGTTGTATCCAAGATGGCCGACTTCTAAATGGCCACCATGGTCACCACCCATCTTGAGGAGTTTGCCCCCTCACATATACTAACGTGCCACAAACAGGACTTTAATATCACCAACCATTCCCATGTTATTACAGTGTATCCATATAAATGGCCCACCCTGTACTGCTAGTATTATTATTATTATTATTATTATTATTATTATTATTATTATTATTTGTTTAGGGTTGTTTGCTAGACGACTGAAATTACTCTATGGAAACTAGACAAAACAAACAAACAAACATGTAAATATGTTTTAGTTTTAGTTTTATGTTCAAATTAATTACGTTTTGGCCCAAAATCTTTTTTTCATTAAAAATGAAAAAATGAAAATGATTCAAAAGAAAGAAAAGAAATGAAAGAATGAATATAGAATAAAATGTTTTTGAAAGTAGAAGTTATTCTCTGTCTTCTGACAGAGAATAACTGTCTTCATATTCCAAAATAGGCAGTATCGAAACTTTAGAGAATATCATTAAAAATGCTGCCAGTGACTGGCATCTGGCAGGGAAAGCGATAAGATGAGTTTAACGATGCACCCCCCCCACTCCGCTCCCAATTGTTTTCAAATTCTGACAAGTATTCCTCAAGACACATGACCTTTCCATCACCTTCTACCAGCCCAACAAGTGTTAATCTGCAACATAATGTGACGGTCCCCAATGTTTAGAAGACCCCTAATAAAATTCTAAATGTCAGACATATTCGTCTGGCATCTCACATCAGTTTTCATTGGAAAACAAGTCACTCATCTGGAAAGAAAAAACACTAGTTCCTAAATGTTCTGAAAGGATTTAAACTAAACCTGATCTGAAACAATTTCAGTCTGGACAACAACATGTGGGATGCAGTGCAACAAAAAGGCCTAAAATCTTAAAATGAAATGTAAAGCCAGGAAACAGACATACAGCCCAATCTCACCAGGAGAGGAAAGAGCTATTGGGATGGAAATTATTTAATTTATCCTGTGTCTGTGAATAAATGAATCAATGAAAATGCTAAGGGTGAGCTAATACAGCTTTAGTGAAGGTGGCCTGAGTGAGGTGGGGAAAGGAGCTGACTGATGCTGGGCAATTTATATTCAGATCGGGTTAGGGAAGCAGTAAGAAACACGATAAAAATTCCACCTTACTTCTTGCTCAAGGGGTTGTTGGACATTAGATACACATCCACACCTAATATTTAATATCATTACTCTGGCCAGCCCAAATTACAAGGAATGTTGTAGAGAGGAGCAGCATGAGAAATACATTGACATTAAGGACCAGTTACATTTTGTAACACACTAGGATCACCTTCCTCTCCACTGAAGATAGGTGATTGACTTTCTAATGGTTTTCAAGGTTGCTTGTTGTTTGTTAGTTCTCATCAGTTAGTTATACCAGTTCTCAACATTTCCTAACATTTTCACAGTAATATGCTGTCATTTTTTCCCTCGAATAGTTAAGGCTGAAATCTATTGTGCGTATCTGATACTTCAATATTGCTTTATATTTTTTTAACCATGGAACAAGACTTTCCATCACCCTTTTATCTGGCAACTCAGGGGTGTAAACACTGTCCTGCTCACACTTTATAGTGGTTTTGTGGTGCTGCTGGCTTCAACTGAGGATATAGTCGGGTTGTGGAAGGAAGGATCAAGAATTTCAATCCCAATGACTGGAAAGTTCTTCATCACAGTACTGGAGAAGAAATTCCAGAACAGAGTCTGTTAGTCAAATGTCAGATTTAGGAGGAATAATATGGTTTTCATTCCACTCGTGGAACGTTGGTCCGCCTCCTTTTTCTCTCCAGGATATCTGAGTATGTGTGGGACTTTGCCCAACCAGTCTATTTGTATTTAGTATTATGTATTTTGCCAACTTAAAGAAGTGGGGGGGGAATCGCACTGCTGACAAAAAATTTGGCTTGCCACCCTTTGTTATCAGTTGTCTTCATAATGTTTATGGACAGGATATTTTGGTGGCAAGTGGCTGAAGGCTTAAGTGGTCTCAGGATCTCATCTCTGCTTTTTGCAGATGATGTGGTTCCATTGACTTCATCAGGGAGATGGAGTTTTTATATCTTCTCTTTTTAATTAATTAAACCTTTAACTGTAGGGTAAAAATAACTCTAATAAAGAAATTAACACCACAAATACAATTTGGCAGCATGAAAACAAACTCAACCACAGGGAAAAGCTATATGTTTACAAACTCATCCACTGATTCGGACCAGAATACACCAACTATAGCCCTAGCAGACAGTGCCCTCTTGTCAGGAAATTGAAGCAGCATAAAGGGATGTCCTGTTCTTCACTGAGCTGGCTGAGCAGGGGCAGCGCTTGAGAGAGGAAATCAAAGCTTTCATGTAGGAGGACACATGTTTCACAACTCACTGAATCAAAGTGGGTCAAAATCTTTTTTTAGTTGACACTATACAGAGGTGTGACATGTTCATTTAGAACATGCGGGGTTCAAACAAACAAGTCAATGTGGCATTTAAGAGTGTAAAAGCGTTCATCATAAAACTGAGATTAGGAACAATGCTGCTCACTACGAAAAGCCTCAGCATACAAGGTTCCTGCAAAACAAGGAACTGCATTCAGTACATCCACCACCCTCTTCATCACGTTTAAAAGGGTTAACAGCGGAGCACTTTTGACTACAGTCTCATTATGTGTGAAATGGACATTGAAAAAGTCATGTTAGACTCTACTGGACTAATCTGTATATGAAAAAATACTAAATGTTGTCAGCTAAAGGCATTTTATCATATCTATTGGTGTTTTTCCTTACTCTTTTGGCAGCTGAATGTGGTGTCTGCAATCATTTTAGATATAAGATTCTTATTCTATCATGTTTATGCTTTGATTTATTCAGCTCTTCTCTTTTAGTCTTTTTTTAACAAATAGAATTACAGCATGTAACAAGTGGGGAGTAGGACTTGAATCTCATTTCTGCCTTCGGGTCTCTTGCAGAGCCTTTCGCCTGATGATGGTAGCCATGAATGAACTGCAGTGCAACACAGACCTGACAGTCAACTTAGTTAGGCACGAGGTAACCCATATGGAAAAGATATATATAAATTTTATAAAGTCTGTATCTGTCTTGTGTGAAACTTGTATGAAAAGCATATAAGATCCCGTGAAAAATTATGTAATGAAACTTGTATGTTTTGGATACTTACTAAAACAATGTATGAAAGTAATGAGAAAGTGGCCACTTTCATGAGTAATCACATATAAGTTTTTACTATTTCTTTTCCATATGGAAAGCCTGAAATGATAGGACACGTTTCAAAGCTATCAAAACTCTTTAAGTACGAAACATGTCTGTTTGGAAACACATGTCAAAATGTAATAAGTCACATGACACACTACTGCTTATCTCCAGACTGATCTGGCTCACTCAGTGTAACTACAATATAACTTGCAGTAGACACTAAAAACATGTAGGACAAAACTTAACTGGAATACTGCATATTGTTAAAAAATATAGTTTTCTTTTCATTTTAAGTGCATTAACACAGGTTAAAGCAACTTTCTAGAGCAATTGCAATTTAAAGTGTAAAATATCTGCCACCTTAAAGACACAGGAACACAGCAGCTCCTAATCAATCAACCACTGTACGATCTGTGTAGATGAGAGAGCAGTGACTTATATGTTTCACCAAGTTTAGATGCTGCTTTTAATGCTTGTATTAAATACAAGTTACCTTTTTGCTTTGGACTCAAATTATAAGTAGCAAATGATATTGCATATTTAATACTGAAGATTTTAAATTCCTAAACAGTGTCAAGCACAATCACGGTTTTTGTAGTACTGTTACTTGAAAGCAATATAATAATTGTATTTATTACTCAATGAAATTACATGCATTGTATAATGACAATAAGTACAAATTAAGGAGTAAAGACATAAGTTGACTTGATGCAAAACAGTTTATAATCAAGTAATGAACAGTAGTTCTCCTAGTTGAAAAATAATATGTGATACTAATAGCTACCACACAGTCTATATCTCCTGTAGACAAACATAGCTGCGTTGAGAGATGTAGTACCTGATATGCCAAAATCAAAGATGGCTAGGTTAACAGTCATGAGCTCAGGAGGCTTTAACTTGGTCTTCCGTTTCATGGTCATATAAATGACATATCCATTCCCTGTTGCAGACATGATTCCTGAAAAAGAGAAAGAAAGACTGCGATCATACCAATTATCCATTAGTTCAGATTCTTTCCCATCATTCTTCATGGTAGATCAAAATCAAGAGAGTATTTTTTAGTACTTTCCATCAGTTTTGACCAGATGCTCAATACCACTATTTAAACTGCAGGCCCAAATCTTGACAGAGCCTCTGTGTTTCACAAACAGCTAACTAATCTAGCTTGTTAGTTATCCCACAAGTTAGTTTGTGAGTATGATTTTCAACAGGAACACTGAGACTCAAACAATGAGTTTGTTGTTCCTAGTTTTAGACCCAAAATTAGACCTAAAACAGAGTGTTCATATTCATTATTTCAACATGTTCAGAGCAGCAGGACAGGCTAAGTTCTCTCCTGAGAAATGTTATTCCCTCTTGCTTAAATTTTGGATTTTCTTTAATATGAAACTTAAAAAGTCCAAAAAGGTGGCTCACTGTTTGGATTTAAATATTGAAGAATTATGGACTCATTTAGACTTAAATGCATCTACTAAACATATCTACACTGACATGTGCTTTAAAATTGGATCCGGCACCACCAGCACTCTTTATGGTTAATATCAAATATTTTATATAATGTTACATAATTTCAGTTCCATTTTATTCATGGGTTTGGATGCCAAGCGTAAAGACATATGTTTGTCTATTAATAGAAGGCATAATAACCCATTTTTTATTCCTCACAAACTATGTCACAATGTAACATTCAATTCCCCCTGAAATAACAGCATTACAACTGATCTCAGACGATGGTGAAATACTACAGCAGTAAACTCAGCCATAAGCACACTGTCCTTGAGTTAATCTGAAGGCCACATGAAGCTTAGAGTTATAGAACTCTCTGGAATGCCTATGTATTGATGGAGACATAGCGAGATCTCTCCTGAGAGGGAATGCAGTTCAGTATGTTACATAGAATCTGATAGCAAGAAGATTTATGGGTTTGTTTGTGTGAAAGTGTGTGTGTGTGTGTGTGTGTGTGTGTGTGTGTGTGTGTGTGTGTGTGTGTGTGTGTGTGTGTGTGTGTGTGTGTGTGTGTGTTGTGTCTGTGTGTCGTGTGTGTTTGTGTTTGTTTGTATTAAAATATAATTTAAAAAAAAAAAAAAGTAAAACAAAAAAAGACGAAGAAAACATGTCATTTTCTTAATATTAACCCTGAATACAATTTGATAATGCAAATCGTCTGACGACTCAATTAATAGTCACGCTAGTCAATTTGAAGAAGATTCACAAACAGACATTAACTCACTATTTTCATATAATATAATTAATGAAATAGGGCAGCACGGTGGCACGGTGGTTAGCACTGTTGCCGCACAGCAAGAAGGTCCTGAGTTCAATTCCACCATCAGGCCGGGGTCTTTCTGTGTGGAGTTTGCATGTTCTCCCCGTGTTTGCGTGGGTTCTCTCCGGGTACTCCGGCTTCCTCCCACCGTCCAAAGACATGCAACTTGTGGGGATAGGTTAATTGATTAATCCAAATTGTCACTAGGTGTGAATGTGAGTGTGAATGGTTGTCTGTCCCTGTGTGTTAGCCCTGCGACAGACTGGCGACCTGTCCAGGGTGTACCCCGCCTTTTGCCCTATGACAGCTGGGATAGGCTCCAGCGCCCCCCGCGACCCTGAAAAGGATAAGCGGAAGCGAATGGATGGATGGATGAAAATAGTGAATCAGAAGAAGTGTCAAAGACATGCAGAAACCACAGTTTAGTAACACTCCATCTCCCCACTGAAATGGCAGAGATTGTGTGGGATAAAGCGGCCACCCCGTCAGCTGCTTCCTATTCAGCGTGTTTGTTTTGCACACACATTCTGTTCACTGCTGAATAAACCAGATTCATTTATGAGGGTTTATTTATAAGGGCACTTGAAGGAAAAATAATTTAACTACCGGTAATAGCACAATGAGGAGAGTGTACATGTCCACATTTCCATGTACTCATATGATGCACAGCACCAGGAAAAAATATAATAGCAAAGACACAGTGCCAAGAAGGGGCTGTAAGAGCATTTCCACAAGAATAAAAGGAACAATGGAAAAGCACAACAAACAGAACATGAATCCCCCACGCTGCCTTTTGCTCTGTACATCTGTTTCTGTCATCATACATTAAGCTGCTCTATTCTCCGGTATCTCAGTCACATTGTAAGATAGATGAAAATCAAATTAGGCCACCTGTCTTACTGAATTTACAAGCATATACAGTAACTCATCAGTGCCAGGTAAAAAAGATTATCTACTTCTCGTGTTTAAAAAATTTATCTCCAAGATGAAGTAGTGGCCGTGTCTGTTACACAAACTAGATTAAAGTCTACAAAAACAAATGAGTATCTACTATTATAAGCTGCAGAATACAAAGATAAGGCAGACAGCATCTGTGAGAAGAAATATGTGTATGAAAAGAGGACCTTCGTATTCAAAGTTGCAATAATAATCATGTGGTTAAGGTTATCTAATTATCATTGGTTAAACGGGGACCCTACTTGTTAAGTCAAATATTTTGTTGACCCCAGATTGTCTTTCTAGTTCTCACTTCCTCCTTTCTTCCATTCATAATTACTATTGATAGTATACTATTGTCTTTTGTCATGTCATCCCTCGTGGTTGTGCTTCCTTGTTCACTGTTCCCACAATCTACTGATATTCTGAGTCCCTGCCCTGTGTATAATCTGGTTTTCCTGTATTATTGTGAATGATGGCACTTAAACTGATATTTTGAGTCATACCGGTTTCCCAAGTGGTGCATTTGGGTCCACGACCTGCCTGTCACACAGCCAACACTTGACATCCCACATTAAAGGCAAATTTAAAACCAATGGAAAATTATATTTCCTGAATATGGTACATGGACGACATATCAAACTCACAGCTTCTATAACCCTATAAATTCCTGTAAGGAGGGATTTTCTCCTTATTTTGTGTTTTAGCACTGAACTATGAAATATCAAAGGTTTTAAAACCATCCATCCATCCATTCGCTTCCGTTTCTCCTTTTCAGGGTCGCGGGGGGCACTGGAGCCTATCCCAGCTGTCATAGGGCGAGAGGCAGGGTACACCCTGGACAGGTCGCCAGTCTGTCGCAGGGCGGTTTTAAAACCAGTTTTTGGGTAATTTGTAGTACTACTGTAGTACTACCTCCACTGTAAGAGGAACCTCTGAGTGACTTAATTGTACAGTGACTGATCTAGATCAGTGTGGATGTTGGTGTCTAAGCAAGTTAATGGAGCAACAGTGACATTCAGACTTGATTATGTTATTGAAGAAATACAGCAACATTTTCACTGCGCTATTTCAAACTGCTATTGAGGCATTGACACAGAGCAAAGAAGTAATAGAAAAAGAATAAACAGAAATAGGGTTGCAAGAAAGTACAAGTTCACTCTGACTGTGAGTGCAAAGAGCTGCTCCAACACAGCTCCAGTGTCCATCAAGTGTTCTACACGCAACCCGATCTTCCTCCTCCCATTCTGATTACCGTTTTTACATTATTCTCCAGGGCCTTCACAGTAATGTGAAAAACCTATTTACATTAAAAAGAAATCTACTTAACAAGAAGTTAGGGTTCAGAGCTAAGGGTTGGGGTCATCATTGATGATGACTTAGACCTCAGAGGGTAAACAACATTTCTTGCTACTCTGTCATTATAAAAAACAGTAACACACAACAATCACACAGCTCCAATAACAATTTCCTCCTTCTTGTTGCAACCAGTTTGCTAATTGTATTTCTACTGGCAATGGCAGTGCACATGCAGTTCGAGAAAGCCTTTAAAGGTGCTGAAGTTACATACCTGGAAGAATCTGTCAGAGAGTCTCCAGACCTCTTTGGTCCTCAAGTCACTTGGAGTACATAAATGCCAACATAAACTTTAATTCTGTTATTAGTTACCATCCTTGTGCTTAATGCTCCTTCTATTCACGAGGAGTTATGTTTGTGTGAGTTGTTATCATTTAATGACAGAGGCTGTCAAGAGAAATTAGCTAGCAATTAAAAAAATTAACAGCCACAGACAGCCACAAACTCGGGTAATGTATGTTAATGTCATCAACGTATAATTACAAACACTGCAGAACTCAAAGTGAACACTATCAGCATGGGCCTGACATATAAAGAACAAGAAATGTTTACATTTCCAAAAATGTATCTAAACATGCATTACTCATTTGGTTTCACTTTGCAGCTGTTTTTTTGTTTTGTTTTTTTACTTTTTCCTTAATGAAATCATATCATGACAAGCTGACAGCAGTACCTGAACCCTGACAGTTCAACAGAGTCCAACTTAAGAAAATACCTCTAAATAGATAAAGATGGGGGAAAACCATCAAGCTGGCAACACATAAGCTGAAAAGTGTAAAAACAACAAAATACAGAAAAAAACTGCACATTCCTGAAATCAAAGAGCACAGCAACCTGAAATTAATTACAGAAACATCAGAGTCTGGCTGTGTTTCAGCCACAGGCTCAACAGGAACATTTTTAGAAACTACAAGTAGTTACTTTTCAGTTAAGGTTTCACACATATATTTTGGTCTTACAGTTCTGAATTTACTGTTGGATTCAGGCAGACAGATTTACCTCTAGTAAATGGTTTGGGGAAATCAAATCTCCTACTTCATGGAAATGAGCCAAAGGGAGAGCAAACAGACATTAACTTATTACACTCTGTTTTTATCTTCACTTTGTCCGATAACAGGCTATATTTGCCATGTGTTTTAGATTTGGGTTGTGGTTTGTGTTAGCCACTGTGTTCTGTGCTGGCACTGATGTCATTATTTGTTTCCACTATGTATTAGGGCATTCTGTGCTTGGTTGTTTTCCATCTTTCCATGTCCTTTAAAATCCTACACGTGTGTTGTCAATTTGGTGAAGATGTTTTTATCATGTGCATGTGTTTTGCAGATTAAGAGTACAGTGAAATCTACAGACACTGGTGTGATTGAAAATATGTGAGCCTGAAGGTCTCATGTGACTTCCAGCTGATGTTATCAGAACACATTTTGCTTTTGTGGGGAGTTCCAGGCACTGGCTGTGCAAACTGCTTCTGTGCACATTACCCTTTTGCTATTTTCAGCTTGTAAACAATGAAAATCTCACAAGAACAAGAGTAAGCAGTTAATTTTCCCAAGGGGCCACATGAGAAACTGGGACTGTTGTGGAGGGCCACGGCATAAGATGAAGTGAATTGCGAGCTTCCTCGTGCAGCCCTCCACAATATCCCCAGTCCTAGTTTCTAATATGGCCTCTTTGGAAAATTAGTTTCCCATCCTTGTTATAGGGCAGCATGTGTGTAAGTCTGTCATTGTTTGAAGAAATCATCAGTTTGAGCTGCTGTCACTGCTGCAAAGCAAGGACAACTCTTTTCTGTGTATTAAAACTTCTTTGACTATAAGTGGGTCTTTGAAGCATTGAAACATGTTATCCGAATTATGAGATTTGTCTCTGTTAATGACAAATACAAGGTTTCTTCCTCATTAACCCTTGTAGCTTAGAACAGGACAGGGAAGATGTGGGTGGCTGAAAGATTTAAATTCACACTCAAGTAATTACATTGCTAATAGGAAACCACAGATGGACTAATTGTGCATCTCTAAATACACAGTGGGGGATGAGAAAGAAAACAGACAGTGAGAAGTTTATTTCACTTATATTCTGTAGTCCCATGTTTTCTCTTTAACATCTCAAGTTAGAGCTGGACTTAAAGGCACATGCTAAATAGGCACTTTTCCATCAAAACTAGAAGATGTTAAATTTCTAATTAAGTCTCATACATAGTCTGACAATTTTGTGTTTAACCCTCTGGGGACTAATTACAACCTTACTGTTACTCTCACTTGCTGCTTGGCTAGACTGCTTAGGCAAAAACTTCTAGTGCATACTTTTGTTCTTCACTTGCTATTTGTTCCATTTTATTCCAGTTCTTTCATTTAATACCTGCAATTAAAACTTTTTTTCATATAATAAAAATGTAACGTTAAAGAAAGAAGTAATTATGTGTAGTACAAGAATTTAATTACAGCTATTAGTGCTTTTGATATGCCCATTAATACTTAATAGACTGTGCATCTTCATTATGCGGCTCAAATATTATGCGGCTCAAATGTCTCTAATGTCTGCATTTTCCAAAGTAGGGATTAAGCTAAAAGAGCAACAACAGTTGCCAATATTCTATTTCTTTAACATTTTTTTGACACTTTCCCCCAGGTGACAATATGCACTCACAGCATGTAGACGATGACAGGAATTTTACTGAGGAGACTGTGGTTTGTTCTGTAGTTGTCAGGCCGAGTTTCACTTACGAATTTCCCTTGCTGTTTGGCTAGATTTAGGCAAAGACTTCTAGAAGCAAGCCTCGTGACCTCATAACAAATCTGGGTGGTTACTTTGAATCCCCCTAATCTACATCAATCAGGAGAGAGCTACAAATTCAAATCTAATGATCAGTGCAATGTAGAATTGCCAGTGAAATCTGATAAGAAAAAAAAACAAACAAACACTTGAAGTGTAATCATACCGCCCATAATATGGTTCAAAAACATCCCCCAAACATGTACTTCTAATATGTCTAATATAAAGTGCCTGCCCATCCCACTAGACACTGAACAAAAATGTATGGTACAGTACAACAAGAAAAAGTAGAAACAAGAACAAGTCTGCAGTACTTTTTATATTCACTACACTAATGAGTAGTACATGACAGATTAAGAAAAGGACTTTTCTAATGTACAAATAATCCCTTTCACAAAACCTACCACATGTTACATGTTGAAGTGAGATGAGTCAATCTCAAAGCAAAAATAAAATATGAGTTGTTATTACTAACATTTGGAATATGTAGCAAGAAAATAAAAATAATAATGCAAAGCAAGACTGTTTCAAAACTTCCAGGTACCAGATCACAATATCACATATAACAGCTGCTTGCTTCATCGACAGGGTGCCACAGAAAACACTTTCTTGTGTTATTTCACATGTTGCATCATTGTTTCAAGTTTCATTGTCATGTACAGATAAACAGTATAGCCACATTTACCCATAATGAAATTCTTTGGCTCGTGCTCCTCAGCTTTACATAAGCATATAGAAAGTGTGCAGTTATATTAAGAAGAAAATAACAGAAAATAGCAGTAATAATAATAACAATGATAAAAGAGAAACAGAGAGAAGAAAAATTAAATATTTAGAGAATTTAAGACAAGTTGGTATTTACAGGTTGTGCATAACTTGTGCAATGAGCATTTAATTGGCATTTGTTTAAGTGATAGTGTGTAGTCCTGTAATTGTAGTGAGTGTGTTATCGTGTGTATAGAATGTCAGCAGTTCAAAAGCCTGACGGCTTGTGGGTAAAAAATGTCTCTGTGTCTGCTAGTGTGGGTCTGAATACTCCTGAACCGCCTGCCGAACAGCAGGAGTGTGAAAAGTCTGTGGCTGGAATCAGAGAGGATCCACTGCGCCTTCCTCATGCAGCACCGTCTATAGAGATCCTGCATGGCTGGCAGATCTCACCACCCTCTCTAGAGCTTTGCGGTCCAGAGCATTACAGCTGCCATACCAGGTGGTGATGCAGCCAGTAAGAATACTCTCAATGGTGCATCGATAGAAGTTTGTTAGTATTCTGTCCAGCCACTGGCAGGATTTCTGGATGTCAGCCACTTCCTCTATCTCCCAGTGGTACATACCGTGCAGGGGCCTATTCTTCCATGATAGTTCCTCCTCTCGCTCTTCTTTCTTGGGTTTCTGCTGCCTGAGGTATTCACTGAGCACGAGGTCGGATGGAGCTATTTTCCTGATGTACTCATCAATGTTCGTTTCTCATCCTGTGTCTCATCCTGGACCATGGTTCTGACACTCACTAGTCCATGCCCCCTTCCTTCCACTTAGCATACAGCATCTGGGTGCTTGACTTGGGGTGAAACTAGAGCTGGGCGATATGAGATTTTTTCATATCACGATATGTTTTTTTCATTTCAGGCGATAACGATATCTATCACGATATAAGCCAAATAACTATATTTGTAAGATTTAAATGTGCCGTTGCTCACAAGTAAAATGTGAAATAATCAGCAGCTTGTTTTTATTTAAATATTTATTTCCCATAATAAGTTCAACAGGGTAGATGTACTTAAGGAACATGAGACTTTTTCAGATAAATAAAGGCAAATATTGCAAACTACACAAAAGGCAGCCGCTAAAGCGTTTAAGTTTCAAAATAGAACAAACAAACAGACTAAACTGTCAATTCCACTTAGAAACAAAATATTAATTCTAAAAATAAATCTTAGTTTGTTTTACAGAAGAACAGACAAAACTGACTAACTTTTGTCAATATCAAATAAACTGAGAACTAAAAGGAAATTCTCAATCTCTCCTTGTTGTATAGCTTAGCTTTTCAAACAGTTTTAACAGTTACTTTAGTCTGACAAAAGCCGAATGACGAATTAGCGCTTCCAGTCAGAGACTGAGGCTACGTCCACACGTACACGGGTATTTTTGAAAACTGAGATTTTCCGTTTTCGTTTTAAAAAATAATCCCGTCCACACATAAAGGCAGAAATGAAGGAAAACGCTGCTATGAACATGCCAAAGCAGCAGGTGGCGCTAGATTCCTAACCGTGCAGAAATGTTGGCCAATCAGAAGTCTAGAAGCCTCGGTGGGAAAAAGTAAACAAAGCTGGGGCATAGAAGCAGAACCGAGTCGTATGTGTGGACGGACAGTAACGGTGTGTTCACACCGAACGCGATGGGCGCGTGAAAAAAGCCCCAAACGCCCCTAACTTGACACGTGCACATTCGCACCTCTACGTGTGTCCAAGAAAAATCCATTGCGCCCCAAAATATCATATTTTAACGCGCGTGAACCGGAAATGTGGGAGGGATGTGGGAGGAAGTTTTGCCAGACCGGTATCTTTGCAAGATGGCAGGTGTCGAGCTAGCGCTTGAAGAGAGAGTCTCCCTTCTCTATTTACTGTGGAGAGCAGAGTAGCGGCGTAAAGGACGTCCTCGCCGTACCTGGGTCCATCAGGTCCTCCAGAGGTGTGAGCAGTTTGGTGAGTTTCACCACTTGCTCCAGGAGCTGCGCCTGGATTACGGCCGATTCCAGCGCTATCACCGTCATTCACTCGGCCAGTTTGAGGACCTGCTGTCCCGCGTCGGTCCCAGCATCGCCCGCCTAGACACCAACTACAGGCGCTCAATCCCACCTGCAGAGCGCGTGTCCGTCTGCCTGAGGTTAGTAAAAGTGTTTAATACGGTAGTCCTTTATTGATACCTGTGCTAATATATGCTAAACCATCCATTTATACACTGCTAACATGGATGTGCTATGCTAACAGTGAATGCTCTCTGTGTTTACTGAAAGCAAACTGTGGTACAGAGACGACCATTTATAATATTTCTAGTGATACTCAGAAGGTCTCATCAAGCCCCGATTTAATACGATTTATGCTGTTATCAGTGTTGTTTGCAATGATAGCATGGCTGTGGTGTCACATCAATGTATGCGCTGGTGTTTGCTGATATCAAACTGTAGCATTAGGACCACTGAGTTAACCTTTGTAGTGATACTCACTCCTTTTTATTTAGACCTGGTTTAATTCTGGGATAGTTGAATATTTGTATATAATCCCTGCAGCTGTCAGACTCTATAACAGGCCTCACCAGCCTTTATTAAAACAGAGTTAGATAAAACTGAACAGTTTGGTTCATCTCTAGTTACATGGTTCTATCTTGATAAACTATGTCTTATCACAGATTAATTTTTCAAAAATATTAATGAGTTAAGCAAGGAAAGGGCTACATGTCAACATACAACTCTTTATTTCTATTAATGTCTTACTTCATTCCTACCTGATTGACATGTTTAGGAATTATGAGTGATTGGCTCACTGTAGTAAGACGCAACCCGATCTTCCTCCTCCCATTCTGATTACCGTTTTTACATTATTCTCCAGGGCCTTCACAGTAATGTGAAAAACCTATTTACATTAAAAAGAAATCTACTTAACAAGAAGTTAGGGTTCAGAGCTAAGGGTTGGGGTCATCATTGATGATGACTTAGACCTCAGAGGGTAAACAACATTTCTTGCTACTCTGTCATTATAAAAAACAGTAACACACAACAATCACACAGCTCCAATAACAATTTCCTCCTTCTTGTTGCAACCAGTTTGCTAATTGTATTTCTACTGGCAATGGCAGTGCACATGCAGTTCGAGAAAGCCTTTAAAGGTGCTGAAGTTACATACCTGGAAGAATCTGTCAGAGAGTCTCCAGACCTCTTTGGTCCTCAAGTCACTTGGAGTACATAAATGCCAACATAAACTTTAATTCTGTTATTAGTTACCATCCTTGTGCTTAATGCTCCTTCTATTCACGAGGAGTTATGTTTGTGTGAGTTGTTATCATTTAATGACAGAGGCTGTCAAGAGAAATTAGCTAGCAATTAAAAAAATTAACAGCCACAGACAGCCACAAACTCGGGTAATGTATGTTAATGTCATCAACGTATAATTACAAACACTGCAGAACTCAAAGTGAACACTATCAGCATGGGCCTGACATATAAAGAACAAGAAATGTTTACATTTCCAAAAATGTATCTAAACATGCATTACTCATTTGGTTTCACTTTGCAGCTGTTTTTTTGTTTTGTTTTTTTACTTTTTTCTTAATGAAATCATATCATGACAAGCTGACAGCAGTACCTGAACCCTGACAGTTCAACAGAGTCCAACTTAAGAAAATACCTCTAAATAGATAAAGATGGGGGAAAACCATCAAGCTGGCAACACATAAGCTGAAAAGTGTAAAAACAACAAAATACAGAAAAAAACTGCACATTCCTGAAATCAAAGAGCACAGCAACCTGAAATTAATTACAGAAACATCAGAGTCTGGCTGTGTTTCAGCCACAGGCTCAACAGGAACATTTTTAGAAACTACAAGTAGTTACTTTTCAGTTAAGGTTTCACACATATATTTTGGTCTTACAGTTCTGAATTTACTGTTGGATTCAGGCAGACAGATTTACCTCTAGTAAATGGTTTGGGGAAATCAAATCTCCTACTTCATGGAAATGAGCCAAAGGGAGAGCAAACAGACATTAACTTATTACACTCTGTTTTTATCTTCACTTTGTCCGATAACAGGCTATATTTGCCATGTGTTTTAGATTTGGGTTGTGGTTTGTGTTAGCCACTGTGTTCTGTGCTGGCACTGATGTCATTATTTGTTTCCACTATGTATTAGGGCATTCTGTGCTTGGTTGTTTTCCATCTTTCCATGTCCTTTAAAATCCTACACGTGTGTTGTCAATTTGGTGAAGATGTTTTTATCATGTGCATGTGTTTTGCAGATTAAGAGTACAGTGAAATCTACAGACACTGGTGTGATTGAAAATATGTGAGCCTGAAGGTCTCATGTGACTTCCAGCTGATGTTATCAGAACACATTTTGCTTTTGTGGGGAGTTCCAGGCACTGGCTGTGCAAACTGCTTCTGTGCACATTACCCTTTTGCTATTTTCAGCTTGTAAACAATGAAAATCTCACAAGAACAAGAGTAAGCAGTTAATTTTCCCAAGGGGCCACATGAGAAACTGGGACTGTTGTGGAGGGCCACGGCATAAGATGAAGTGAATTGCGAGCTTCCTCGTGCAGCCCTCCACAATATCCCCAGTCCTAGTTTCTAATATGGCCTCTTTGGAAAATTAGTTTCCCATCCTTGTTATAGGGCAGCATGTGTGTAAGTCTGTCATTGTTTGAAGAAATCATCAGTTTGAGCTGCTGTCACTGCTGCAAAGCAAGGACAACTCTTTTCTGTGTATTAAAACTTCTTTGACTATAAGTGGGTCTTTGAAGCATTGAAACATGTTATCCGAATTATGAGATTTGTCTCTGTTAATGACAAATACAAGGTTTCTTCCTCATTAACCCTTGTAGCTTAGAACAGGACAGGGAAGATGTGGGTGGCTGAAAGATTTAAATTCACACTCAAGTAATTACATTGCTAATAGGAAACCACAGATGGACTAATTGTGCATCTCTAAATACACAGTGGGGGATGAGAAAGAAAACAGACAGTGAGAAGTTTATTTCACTTATATTCTGTAGTCCCATGTTTTCTCTTTAACATCTCAAGTTAGAGCTGGACTTAAAGGCACATGCTAAATAGGCACTTTTCCATCAAAACTAGAAGATGTTAAATTTCTAATTAAGTCTCATACATAGTCTGACAATTTTGTGTTTAACCCTCTGGGGACTAATTACAACCTTACTGTTACTCTCACTTGCTGCTTGGCTAGACTGCTTAGGCAAAAACTTCTAGTGCATACTTTTGTTCTTCACTTGCTATTTGTTCCATTTTATTCCAGTTCTTTCATTTAATACCTGCAATTAAAACTTTTTTTCATATAATAAAAATGTAACGTTAAAGAAAGAAGTAATTATGTGTAGTACAAGAATTTAATTACAGCTATTAGTGCTTTTGATATGCCCATTAATACTTAATAGACTGTGCATCTTCATTATGCGGCTCAAATATTATGCGGCTCAAATGTCTCTAATGTCTGCATTTTCCAAAGTAGGGATTAAGCTAAAAGAGCAACAACAGTTGCCAATATTCTATTTCTTTAACATTTTTTTGACACTTTCCCCCAGGTGACAATATGCACTCACAGCATGTAGACGATGACAGGAATTTTACTGAGGAGACTGTGGTTTGTTCTGTAGTTGTCAGGCCGAGTTTCACTTACGAATTTCCCTTGCTGTTTGGCTAGATTTAGGCAAAGACTTCTAGAAGCAAGCCTCGTGACCTCATAACAAATCTGGGTGGTTACTTTGAATCCCCCTAATCTACATCAATCAGGAGAGAGCTACAAATTCAAATCTAATGATCAGTGCAATGTAGAATTGCCAGTGAAATCTGATAAGAAAAAAAAACAAACAAACACTTGAAGTGTAATCATACCGCCCATAATATGGTTCAAAAACATCCCCCAAACATGTACTTCTAATATGTCTAATATAAAGTGCCTGCCCATCCCACTAGACACTGAACAAAAATGTATGGTACAGTACAACAAGAAAAAGTAGAAACAAGAACAAGTCTGCAGTACTTTTTATATTCACTACACTAATGAGTAGTACATGACAGATTAAGAAAAGGACTTTTCTAATGTACAAATAATCCCTTTCACAAAACCTACCACATGTTACATGTTGAAGTGAGATGAGTCAATCTCAAAGCAAAAATAAAATATGAGTTGTTATTACTAACATTTGGAATATGTAGCAAGAAAATAAAAATAATAATGCAAAGCAAGACTGTTTCAAAACTTCCAGGTACCAGATCACAATATCACATATAACAGCTGCTTGCTTCATCGACAGGGTGCCACAGAAAACACTTTCTTGTGTTATTTCACATGTTGCATCATTGTTTCAAGTTTCATTGTCATGTACAGATAAACAGTATAGCCACATTTACCCATAATGAAATTCTTTGGCTCGTGCTCCTCAGCTTTACATAAGCATATAGAAAGTGTGCAGTTATATTAAGAAGAAAATAACAGAAAATAGCAGTAATAATAATAACATGAAAAAGAGAAACAGAGAGAAGAAAAATTAAATATTTAGAGAATTTAAGACAAGTTGGTATTTACAGGTTGTGCATAACTTGTGCAATGAGCATTTAATTGGCATTTGTTTAAGTGATAGTGTGTAGTCCTGTAATTGTAGTGAGTGTGTTATCGTGTGTATAGAATGTCAGCAGTTCAAAAGCCTGACGGCTTGTGGGTAAAAAATGTCTCTGTGTCTGCTAGTGTGGGTCTGAATACTCCTGAACCGCCTGCCGAACAGCAGGAGTGTGAAAAGTCTGTGGCTGGAATCAGAGAGGATCCACTGCGCCTTCCTCATGCAGCACCGTCTATAGAGATCCTGCATGGCTGGCAGATCTCACCACCCTCTCTAGAGCTTTGCGGTCCAGAGCATTACAGCTGCCATACCAGGTGGTGATGCAGCCAGTAAGAATACTCTCAATGGTGCATCGATAGAAGTTTGTTAGTATTCTGTCCAGCCACTGGCAGGATTTCTGGATGTCAGCCACTTCCTCTATCTCCCAGTGGTACATACCGTGCAGGGGCCTATTCTTCCATGATAGTTCCTCCTCTCGCTCTTCTTTCTTGGGTTTCTGCTGCCTGAGGTATTCACTGAGCACGAGGTCGGATGGAGCTATTTTCCTGATGTACTCATCAATGTTCGTTTCTCATCCTGTGTCTCATCCTGGACCATGGTTCTGACACTCACTAGTCCATGCCCCCTTCCTTCCACTTAGCATACAGCATCTGGGTGCTTGACTTGGGGTGAAACTAGAGCTGGGCGATATGAGATTTTTTCATATCACGATATGTTTTTTTCATTTCAGGCGATAACGATATCTATCACGATATAAGCCAAATAACTATATTTGTAAGATTTAAATGTGCCGTTGCTCACAAGTAAAATGTGAAATAATCAGCAGCTTGTTTTTATTTAAATATTTATTTCCCATAATAAGTTCAACAGGGTAGATGTACTTAAGGAACATGAGACTTTTTCAGATAAATAAAGGCAAATATTGCAAACTACACAAAAGGCAGCCGCTAAAGCGTTTAAGTTTCAAAATAGAACAAACGAAACAGACTACTAAACTTGTCAATTCCACTTAGAAACAAAATATTAATTCTAAAAATAAATCTTAGTTTGTTTTACAGAAGAACAGACAAAACTGACTAACTTTTGTCAATATCAAATAAACTGAGAACTAAAAGGAAATTCTCAATCTCTCCTTGTTGTATAGCTGAGCTTTTCAAACAGTTTTAACAGTTACTTTAGTCTGACAAAAGCCGAATGACGAATTAGCGCTTCCAGTCAGAGACTGAGGCTACGTCCACACGTACACGGGTATTTTTGAAAACTGAGATTTTCCGTTTTCGTTTTAAAAAATAATCCCGTCCACACATAAAGGCAGAAATGAAGGAAAACGCTGCTATGAACATGCCAAAGCAGCAGGTGGCGCTAGATTCCTAACCGTGCAGAAATGTTGGCCAATCAGAAGTCTAGAAGCCTCGGTGGGAAAAAGTAAACAAAGCTGGGGCATAGAAGCAGAACCGAGTCGTATGTGTGGACGGACAGTAACGGTGTGTTCACACCGAACGCGATGGGCGCGTGAAAAAAGCCCCAAACGCCCCTAACTTGACACGTGCACATTCGCACCTCTACGTGTGTCCAAGAAAAATCCATTGCGCCCCAAAATATCATATTTTAACGCGCGTGAACCGGAAATGTGGGAGGGATGTGGGAGGAAGTTTTGCCAGACCGGTATCTTTGCAAGATGGCAGGTGTCGAGCTAGCGCTTGAAGAGAGAGTCTCCCTTCTCTATTTACTGTGGAGAGCAGAGTAGCGCGTAAAGGACGTCCTCGCCGTACCTGGGTCCATCAGGTCCTCCAGAGGTGTGAGCAGTTTGGTGAGTTTCACCACTTGCTCCAGGAGCTGCGCCTGGATTACGGCCGATTCCAGCGCTATCACCGTCATTCACTCGGCCAGTTTGAGGACCTGCTGTCCCGCGTCGGTCCCAGCATCGCCCGCCTAGACACCAACTACAGGCGCTCAATCCCACCTGCAGAGCGCCTGTCCGTCTGCCTGAGGTTAGTAAAAGTGTTTAATACGGTAGTCCTTTATTGATACCTGTGCTAATATATGCTAAACCATCCATTTATACACTGCTAACATGGATGTGCTATGCTAACAGTGAATGCTCGTCGGTGTTTACTGAAAGCAAACTGTGGTACAGAGACGACTATTTATAATATTTCTAGTGATACTCAGAAGGTCTCATCAAGCCCCGATTTAATTCGATTTATGCTGTTATCAGTGTTTGCAATGATAGCATGGCTGTGGTGTCACATCAATGTATGCGCTCGGTGTTTGCTGATATCAAACTGTAGCATTAGGACCACTGAGTTAACCTTTGTAGTGATACTCACTCCTTTTTATTTAGACCTGGTTTAATTCTGGGATAGTTGAATATTTGTATATAATCCCTGCAGCTGTCAGACTCTATAGCAGGGGTCACCAGCCTTTATTAAAACAGAGTTAGATAAAACTGAACAGTTTGGTTCATCTTTAGTTACATGGTTCTATCTTGATAAGCTATGTCTTATCACAGATTAATTTTTCAAAAATATTAATGATTTAAGCAAGGAAAGGGCTACATGTCAACATACAACTCTTTATTTCTATTAATGTCTTACTTCATTCCTACCTGATTGACATGTTTAGGAATTATGAGTGATTGGCTCACTGTAGTTGTGAAAGTTGCTACCAATCAAATTATGATATGTTAAAGTTAAAACAAAACACAACTGTTTTAGATATTATCTAATATACATTTTGTAATTATCCTTATAATTACAAAATGTTTTATGTAAGATTTAAGTTTTGTGATTTAAATCTGACATCACAAAAGTATTTTGGAATTTGAATAATGTATTTTGTAACTGCAGTACACATAATACTGATTTTGAACAATTTTGTCCAGGTTCCTTGTCACCGCGGACTCCTTCAGCACCAAGCTTCAGTTACAGAGTCGGTGTGTCAGATCACCCCCCAGGCAGCGACGGCCATCTGGGACTGTCTAGTGGACGACTTCATGGCTGTGCCTTCACCTGGAGACTGGCGGTCCATCACAGAGGGATTCCAGGAGCGCTGGAACTTCCCTCTGTGCTGTGCAGCTCTGGATGGGAAGCACGTCCAGACAAAGGCACCCCATATATCATATAGGAGACACACACATTGATATACACTAAATATTTATTTCATTTCTTTTTTGTGGTGCCCAAATTATGCACCTGCTTGATTTTGTTTAAACAATTATTGCACACTTTCTGTAAATCCAGTAAACTTCTTTTCACTTCTCAAATATCACTGTGTGTGTCTCCTGTATGATATTTAACTGACATTTTTTATTGTAACAACCAACGATTTATACAGGAAAATAATGTCTATTAACAAGGTTGCCCAAACTTTTGCATCCCACTGTATCAGTATATTTTGTCATTAGTATAATATGAAATAAATTCTACATGTGTCAAGTCGTGTGCCAACATTTGCTGTGTAGTAGAACTGAGACATTAGTCATTATAAAAATTTATTTGAAATAATATTAAAATCTCAAACAGAAAAACATTAAACATAAATATATTTCCGAATGAGGCTCATAGTTATGGGTGTTTTTGTGCTGTTTTTTCTATTGGACGTGATGGTTATCAAAACCAAACATGATAAAATTGACAAGCGCAGGAACAAAGAGTTTGTCAATCAGGCTGCAGAATGCAATGCTGTACTGGTGCAAAAAAAAAAATCCAAAAAAAGAGGCAGTGACGGATGAACAGCGGGACCACTGTGTGCTGTTTATTAATAAACAATAAAATATATTCCTAAATGACAACATGCCTAAAAGCAGAACGGTATTTGTACGTCAGTGGGAAAATAGCGGTGGCTTGCTAGCTTTTGTGCGGCTTCCCCGGGTCAGTGAAAACTTTAGAGAAAACTTAAGAGAAATGAATGAACTTACCAGGTTGCCCGATCTCTTTACATATCTTCCTCCAAGCTCGGTCCTTTATATTCCTGTCTCGGTCCAGAAAGCAGCTGGTGTCGTACGGCTCCGGGTTGTTTGCTACGGCATTGATTAGCCTTCCTTCTATTGAAGAATAAAGGGCTTTGGCTGGATCTGCCCCTTTGAACTAGGTAACAGCCACGTCACCAGGCTCCTGATTGGTTGTCGCGGCGCGATTTGACGCTGGAGTTCAGATTTTTCCAACTCGGGGACGCGAAACGCGTGTATGCACAAAATGCAACACATAAACTCACGCGCTGGTTTTTTTCGCGAGTCAAACGCCCTGAAACGCGCTACCTACGCGCGTTTCAGGCGTTTTGGCGTTTTGCGCGACGCAAATCTGCTTCCGAATTTTCGCGGGAGCCGAATCTGTTTCTGGTCACGCCTTCGCTTGACTTTTTTTCTAGTCGGCACACTCATTTCCTCCATTACCCGCTGGCTGCTTCCCAAACAAACACACGTGCGGCTTGGCACTTGTGCTGTACGTAACAAGCCACGCGACGTGACGCTGCGGCTGTGATTGGTTCGGCTCTGCGCTACTTAATTTGGATTGGCTGACCTTTTTTTTTTTTTTTT
>NW_024583109.1:28746-48333 GCF_018398535.1 Haplochromis burtoni | reverse complement strand
TTAGGAGGACAAGAGCGGCGAGGTCTATCGCGATAGCTTAATTTCTCTATCGAGTAAAAGTTATATCGCGATACATATCGTTATCGTTCTATCGCCCAGCTCTAGGTGAAACCCTCCATGTGGTATCAGGAGCTTCCTGGTCTTGATGTCAGTGGCTTCTTTCACCTCCTTTGGCCAGCTTATTATCCCAGCAGCGTAATTGATCAGGGCAGGGCATAGGTTTGATAGCCTGGATCTGGTTCTTACCATTCAAGCTGGACTCCTCGGGACTGAATAGAATAAACCCTCATTATCCCACGGATGAGAAATTTCGGTGTACTTAGTGGTTGCAGCTTTTCTAGCAGCCTCTTGGTTGTTCCCATTTGCCTGCAGGATCCCCAGGTACTTGTAGCCGCCCTTCGATCCCCTCAGTTGTGACTAACTTCCCTCTCTGTTACCAACCCAGTACACTTCTCCAATCCAAACATCCAAATGACATTCCAAGTGTAGTGTGTATAGAGTGGTGCTGTGGATCAGTGAATCAATGTGTCATTCACTCTTGACATACAGCTTAATGTTATCTATGTATTGGAGGTGGCTGACAACTGCTCCATTCCGTAGTCGATATCTGTAGTAAGTCTTGTCAATAATTATGCAAAACATCAGTGGGGACCGCGCATCTCCTTGGTAGATCCCACACTTGATGGTGACTTGTGCTATGGGCTATTTCTTTCTGTGCCCCACTCATGTATTGAGCCATGTGCCTGTTCATCTTAGCTGCTCTAAGCTTCCATGCGGTACTGAGCCAGGTTATTGGCTGGTAGGTTCGTTTGTGCTGCCAGACGCTCATGGGATGCAGTGAGCGTCTTCAACCAGTAGCCGTGTCGGGGCCTGGTGCTGCCCAATCCTTCATGCTGGAGACCCTTTCATGGATGCCTGCCATATACATTTTTCACAGAGAGCAGACCCTGTCTGTCAGTGATATTCAGGTTTACAGACAACCCATTTTAACACACACTAATAAGCTGACTACATTTTTTTTTGTCAGACATGTGACTTAATGACATGTCATTAAATGAGTCAGTGTGTGTGATATGTAAGATTGTGCAAAATGTGTATCAGCAACTAAACTAGTCTTCTGCTGACATTTTAATTTGGTGGCCTGTTAATTAGATCATATCCAATTTACTCCCATTGCAAAATTTGACATTACAACAACATTCATTTCATTCAAAATGTGAATTTTAGTGAAATGGTTTTCACTACAAACAATAGTGTTGTAGTGTTCTTGTTATTTTCAACTAAACTCATTTTGTGTGACCAGCAAGCCCCCCTGCAAAGCAAAGTTCTCCAAAACAGTGCTTCGAACAGCTAGGATACTGCACAGAACTCTCAAACTCTCAGGCCTCTAATAGAAGCTGAGCAAGTTTTTTTTTTTTAAAAAGCAGTAAAAAGGTAATAACATAATAGCTACACATGGGTCATTTAACAAATGCAAAGTACTAAGCATCAGGGCCACACGTTAGTCCTAAAGTCTTCCTACCTTACACTATCCTTGTAACTGGGAGCGTCTGACTTATGTTATGTATTGTAGTTTCTAGAAAACTAATTGAAACATACCAATTCTTATTTAGGGAATACTGCAGCAAAAATTGTAGCAGAGATTTGAACAAGTCCTCCCTAGGGACCCCAAAGCGCTTTACACATCCAGTCATCCACCCATTCACACACACATTCACACACTGGTGGAAGCGAGCTACAGTTGTAGCCACAGGGCTGGGGCAGACTGACAGAAGCGAGGCTGGCATATCGCGCCATCGGCCCGTCTGGCCAACACCAGTAGGCGGTAGGTGAAGTGTCTTGCCCAAGGACACAACGACCGAAACTGTCCGAGCCGGGGCTCGAACCGGCAACCTTCCGATTACAAGGCGAACTCCCAACTCTTGACCCACGATCGCCCCGTAAAATGTTACGTTTTTTTTTTTTTTCATACTGTCTACACCAGTCCATAAGGATGGAAATAGGAAAGAAAAGAGAAGATAACTCAAAAGTTAGGATTCCATGGTAATGGATCACATGTTGAAGGTAATCAAAGGGCAGCAGCTTTCTCAGAAAATTCATTTGCTTGCGTCATTTACCTCAAAGTCTGAAATGTATTCTTTTAGTTTGCTGCTTACAATGAACCCTATTTAGCACAAATGGCCTCCATTACAAACCTGAATTTGTACTTCTGCGAAAACATGGTTACATAATTAAAAAAAAACGAAGGGACAAACAGTATGTCAGTTCACAGCTTTTACTGTGACCAAGTGTGATCTTAACAATGACTTTTTGTACTTCTGCCTGCTTGAAGCGTCTCCAGAAGGTCTTTGATTTTCTCAGAAAAAAGTCAGGAATCTGATATTCTGTTGGGCTTAAGAAATTGCAGTCACTCATCTTCACATTAAGAAAACATTCTTTGGGAAAAAAAGACCAGGAGACCAGCCTTTAACATTACACGGAAATGATACAATTTACAGTCTGCATACTTTCCAATTGCTGTGCTACTCGTTTCTCATACAGTATGTGTACCTGGAGAAAATACACAGTGCAGATTTACTAGCTGGGACGACTCATCGTTATACTGCAATCAAGCACATATACGAGTGCCAATGGTCCACTCACATGACACAAATTTATAGACACAGAGGCAACCATTTCATTACAATAATGACTCATGCAATCTAACAAACTCAAAAAGGAGCATCCGTAGGTTTAAGTAGAGACACTCAAAGGCCTTTGTACTCCCTGTATGTGTATAAATGTGACTGAAATGAGGAAACCTGAAGTGAAAAGCCAAACTGTAAGAGCAGTGTTTAGAACTTAGAGACATCCTAATGCACCAATCACGTGCTCCTTCTGATAATGCCGTACCCCCAGTAAATGTAATTCAGTTTTAATTATAAATAGATATCTGCCCCGAGTTTATTCCTGCTGAATAATGGTTTCCATCAGTAATTGAAATCTCCATGAAGTATGATGCATCACCCTAACCCTACCCTCATGCTACAGTTTTTTATGTGTCTCAGGTAGAACAATAATTTTGACCAGTTTCATAAAACCAAAAACTACTGATTTTTAGGTAGAGGGTTTGAGTTAGGGTTAGGATTTAGGTCATCACGATCATGCCTCAGACCTCAGAGTTTTTATTTATTGTTTTCATTGTGTAATCTCAGTTACAACACTATGTTCAGCAGAGCATAATATTTTTCATCATATACGTCACACTGACACCATGTCCAAGTGTTATGGAATTTCCCATTTTCCCTACGGGACCATTGTACACCTCCATCTGAGTCAGTTAAAGTAAACCCTAACCTTTTGGACCACATTTTGTTGTACAGGACAAGAAAATCAAACTGTATGTTGCATCTTTTTACGTTTGTTAAAGTTAGTTAAAGCAAACTTGAGTCTGTTTTCTCGTCCAATAGAAGTAGGACATAGAGCAGAATGGTAGAAAATCAGACATTTATGCAAACATGATGATTCTTCTTAACAAAAGACTCACCTATGATACAGACGTAAAGGGCTGCAACAACGTCCGCCTCCCTGGAGAGTCTTGAGGCGAAAGGGTCACCACGGAGGAGATAATGTGGGAGGTATGAGGGATGTGGCCACGTTGCGTTCTCCATCACTGCCATCAGCAGAGAATGTCCTGTGAAATACAGGAAAAGGCTAAAACAATGGAGCTGTTTCCTTAAGTTGAAAATTGTTCACAAACAAACATGTAGACATCAGGTAAGGACACATAATCTACATTTCCGTACTGCATTATGCAAACCTGAATGCTCCATATGCGCCTAAGTCAGCTGCACATGTCACAAGTGTCAACATTTCTGTTCGACATTAATGTAGCAGTCAAGGAAAACTCACTGCACATTTTTCCTGACTGCCAGAGAAAGAACAAAATTAAAACTCTCCCACAAAGAAGAGGAAAACATCAACTTCCATTAAATCAGTTCTAGTGCCTACCAAAAGAAATCAAATTTTAAAAAATAGGCGAAAAATCGATAACAGTCGTAGTGTGCTCGCATGGATTACAAACAGGGCAAGAACCTTGATAAAGCATTGTGACAACATGCTGAAAATTCAGAGTTTTTGGTTTTTGAGTGCTCTGGTGTTTGCTGTGGTTGCCAACATGAAAGTTGTCCACAGTCCACTCCCTGATTAATTTGGATAATTCAAAGTAATAAAAATAGGGGACTTCCGGCTGGCAGCGAGCAGAATGGCGGCGTAATTTCTGAGCTCCTCAGGGTCGAGCGAATTCTCCCTTAATTTCAAGTTTTCTGACTACTTCTATGTTTAAAACAATGCCGGGGGAGGCAAAGAAAAAGAACAAGAAGATACATGAACCAACTGAACAGTATTTTCCAGAAGAACGAGAGGACACGCACGCTGATATGGCAAACTCCGATGAAGAAAATGGCGAGGGGACCAATCTCGATTCTTTGCAAGAGGTCATATAAAATATTAGCCAACAAATCTTTGACCTCTGGACGGAGATGAAAGCTGACTTCAACGCATTCAAAGAAGTCTTCAGGCGTGAGTTGAAAGACAACCTGAAGAAATTCAAAGAAGATATGAACTAACAGCTAACGACTGATAAGCTAGCAGTCCAAGAATACGACGAGAAGCTTGAGGAAGCTGAAACACGAGTGGCAGGGCTTGAAAGCTGGTCAGCGGTGGCCTACAACGCGCTGAGACAATCGCTAATGGAGCAGAGGAAACTAACCGAAAGGCTAGAAAACCTTTAGTCTAGATCGAGAAGAAATAACCTGCGAATCTACAGAGTCCCCAAAGGAGAAGAGGGCAGCTCGGTAATAAGCTTTGTTGAAAATGTGATCAGAAGAAAGAGGCTAATGGCTGATGGCACTGACCCACAAATACAACAGGCTCACCGATCCCTTGGTCCTAAGCCAGGTGCTGATGCTGCTCCCCGTTCCATTGTCGTCTGTTTTCTTCAGTTCAAAACAAAGGAAACTGTCCTCAGAAACGCATGGCAGAAGAAGATCCTTGTCAAAGACAAACCCATTGGTTTCGACCATGACTTTACTGCTACGGTAGTACAACAGCGCCGTGCACATGGAGAAGTGAAAAGCACACTTAAACAAAAGGGCATATGATTCCAATCTCCATTTACAAAACTCCGGAACCACTGGGACACAGGCCCTCAGGTGTACCACAGTCCGGCGGAGGCGGTACGAGAGATGCAGCGGAGAGGATTTACGGTGGAGGAGCCACACGAAAGAGGAGGATTTGACCCTACGTCTCTACTGGAGCAAGCGTCACCATGGCAACCCGCGACCCGGAGAAGCAACAACGGAGCCATTCAGAGAGTGCGCGACAAACTACAAGGGAACAGAGAAGGGTTTGACTTTATAGAAACTATTTCAGTGTAGGGGCAGATAACGTAATCACTCCAAATATGTATCTGGCTCTCTTGAATAATTAATATGTTCTTCATGGTTCAAGTTGTGTATAATTGCTCTACCTTGAGGTAGCCAACAACTTAAGATAGGATGAGTGTGACTCAGATCGGGGTTCTCACGGATTCTAAGAGAGGGCCCTCACTTCCGGTGAGGCTCTCCCTCTCATCATTGTGTGGGGGTGTGTCATTTACCTCATAGTGGGAGTCATATTGCAATGTTGTTTGAGTTTTGAATTCTACAGTTCTTTTTAATTGTTCATCTATTTGTTCTACCATGTTTTGGTTTAGGTTTTGTTTGTTTTTGAGGTCAGTGGTGGAGGATCATTTTATTTCCACAACAGTATACTATGTCACAGTGTCTGGAATTGATGTTGCTTAACGGCCTGGGAAATCCAATCAAAAGAGCCAGAGTATTAGCAAAAATTAAACAAGAATGCAAAAGGAAGAATGTCATAGAGTGTTAGACTGTGGAATTGGGGTAGCGGATGTCTCAGATCATAACACGATTTTTCTGACAATTCAGTTGGACTCACTTCCAAGGAAAACTGTTTGGCGCCTTAATGTAGGGCTTCTGTCACGGCCAGCGTGTGGAGAGTGTGTGTGGTGGACGAACACAGGCGAGGAGACGGGAGTGAACTTAAACTGAAAGTGAGCCTTTATTTGGGCTGATGCAAAAGGGAGTAGACAAAACATAACAGGGACAGAGACTGCAACTAACAAAAAACCTAAACTGGAAAAACACTAACCTGACTGAAAGGAATAACTATGAACAGAGTGCTGTGCAGATGCATGGAAACTGTGAACCAAATGGCGTGACGAAAACAGACATGAACATGACCTGCACGGAACCTCATCGTGCGGCTGCATGAAAAACAACATAAACCAAATCTGAATGAATCTATTACAAATGAACATATTAAACAAGAAATAGATACATTCATTAAAGAAAATGACAACGGAGAAGTGAACCCTCTAATTCTTTGGGATTCAATGAAAGCCATTCTGCGGGGAAGCTTGATAGCAAAAGCTTCTTTTGTTAAAAAATAATAATAAAAAATTGAAAAATATAGTCAGCTGACAAAAATTTTTAATTAATTAGGCTTTCCCGTCATATGCTTATGGCTGGCACAACCTTCATGGAAGCCCATTCTATTCATCCCGAAGTAAGACATGATATCAGCAATCCAAAAATGAAATATAGCAGTTACAGAGAAGAACTCCCTTAATGTTGTTAACCAATGGCAATGGGAAGCAGCCAAGTAAGCCAAAATTACTATAGCAGGCGGGAAACCAATAAACCAAATGGCAAAAAGACATGCAAAATAGCTCACTTAATTCCAAAAGTTACATTAGATTATACACTTGCACTTTTGGAGGTAGAATACGTTGTGTAGGCACTACTTGAAAACTTGAATTTGTAAAATTTAATACCTTACTGTCAAATATTCATTACAGCTATAATGTAAAAATGAAAAATGTTATGCTGTCTTAGCAAATAACAACATCGACCTTGGTACAACAGATGGTTCAAAAAAACTCTTTCTTAAATCAGCCAATAATGTTCAGTATGTGTGGGTTGCCAATAAGCCTCTGAGATTAAGTAGGATGTCATGAACCATCAGGTTCGATCAGGAAAGTGGACCCAAAAATGCAGACAAACACGGGCGAGGAATGCTTACAGTGAATTTTAATCGAAAAAGCGACCTAACGTGACAAGGGGGGGGCCAATCAGGCTAGTTGTAGGGACGGGGAGGAGGTCAGTAAGCCGCGGAAATATTCTGTAACAGAGGAGGAGGTAGTTATAATCTGAAGGGAAAACTGGAGCATAGATAACTAGGAACTGGAGAATTGTTCGCCTTACTGTGCCAGTCCGGGTTGGAATCACTGAGGGGAGGGGAGAGGTCCGTGGAAAGCGTCTGGAGGGTCCCAAGCAGAAGCGTGGGGGTTGGCTGGGAGGCGGGGACTGTCCCCGTAAGGTGAAAACCAGGATAGGAACTCCGCTGTACGAAGGGAAGACAGAAATTACTCCGAGAGCTAAGTCACACAAGGAAAACCACAAAGGGAAACGTCATTTACCACCGAGACGGGTAGAACAAACTGGCACGGAGGAGCCGGTTGAGACAGCTGAAGTAGGTCTCCAGCTGATTGCTCGCAGCTGAGGCTCAGTTGAAGCACCGAAGTCCCCGCCCCAAAGGGATGGTACATCAGCCACAGAAGGAGACACCCTCCAGGTACCCCCACGGACCATGACATGGGAATGCTGAGGTTCATGTCTCATGAACATCTACTTAGGCTACGTTCACACTGCAGGTGTTAATGCTCAATTCCGATTTTTTGATCAAATCCGATTTTCTTGTCTGCTTGTTCACACTACAAATAAAATGCGACCAGCAAACGCTCTCTAGTGTGAACACTTAAAGCGGCCCGCATTCGCAAAAGAAGATGTCACACACAACATGCTCTGTTTAGACCCAGAGCAAACCATATTGTTTGACTGATGGCCCTTAATATAAAGACTTCAACTTTACGTTTCCCAATTTTTGCTTTAAGTTATTTTGTTATTTACATAACAATGTAAATAACCTAATAATGATCCTTATTGCTGTTTTAGAGGAGCGGTGCTTCAAAGGATAGTTGCAGATTTCTGCCAGAATCTGCAGATTATACAGTACAAATAAAATGTTCACGTTTCTCCAACGTTGTCTTCCCAACAGTTTCACTGACATCTACGCTGGATGGCCAGGAAGCATTCGCGATGTCTTCTCGGGCGCTTCTCCGGAGCTGATAATTGGTGTCTGTCTTGTGTCAGTGACGTAAAAGACGGATTTAATGCGACATGACCGTTCAAACAGCAGTCGCTTTCTAAAACATCAGATATGTATCGGATTCAAGACCACATACGAAAGTGACCCAGATCGGATTTGAAAATATTGGATTTGTGCCGTTCACACTGTCATACCATGATCGGATATGAGTCGCATAGGGTCAAAAAAATCGGATTTGATGCAGTGTGAACGTAGCCAAAGATATTAGCATGTTTGTCAGTCAAAAGTCTAACGGCCATTTAAGTACAATGACAATACCATGAGAGATGTAATAAAAGGAAGCATTTTAGACAATGCCACTGATGGAAAAATCTTGACTGGAGGTCATAGTTTTTGTTGCCTTAAAAAAAAATATACAAACCTGAAAGTCATGTTGTTATAAGCACAAAGCTTCATAGATACGCATATTAGGGCTATAATACAGTTCAAGTTTTGTTATATAGCCCCAAATTAATTTGAACTGATCTGAATCAAGACCCAATTTTATTTAATTCAAACAACACTATTATAAAATGCATTTGCCTTAAAAAACAGTGTTTAAAAAATAAAAAAAAACACACTGTGAACAAATACTACTATGCTAAAATTGCAAACTTCTTTTAATCTCTTGGTTATGTTTTTACTCAGTCCAGTTTCATTATCTATACAGCCTGGCTTTGGCTGTTTCTGACCGTCTCCAGGTGACCAAGCTCTGACTCAAACTGTTATGTGCAGTATTAATTCAAAAGCTGAAGCTAAAAGTGTTACGCTTTTTAGTGTAACCTGTTGCTGTATGAAGCATGACTGAAATTAATTAAGTGCGTTTTGGGGGCCTCTATGAGCTTTAGATACTGTTCAATCATCTATAGGAGGACAGTCATCAGAAAAATGCATAAGTGTATCGATTTGTAAGCTAAATGAAATGAAAAATGTTAAGTTTTATGTGTTACATACAAGTACTGTACAGTGCTTAACAATTTTTTTACAGCACCTACCATAAGAACATAGAGGAAAAAATAGAAATATAATAATAGAAATATAAAACTTGTTTAAAACAAAAAATGTATTGTTATTTATTAGGCAAATAACATAATTAATTAATGTTTTTATACCCAAATTTCAGCAGATACATGGGTCTTCTCTGTGAATCAGAAACGACTCAAGCATAACATTCAACCTCTAAATGTTTCTGTTCTGGAATGCAAGTAAATAACGGTTCATCTTCATCAAAAAATAATAATGTGCTCTGCTATTTTCTTCTATTTTTATGACAACAATTACATTTAAGCAGTTAAATATTATTTTGCTTAAAGAGCTTAAATATACTAATAAATTAACCCATTACAGACATATAAAAATGATTTTGGTATAATGCTGTTAATTCAGGGCACCTGTGGCATAAACCACAGTGGGTAACCCTAACCCTAATACATTTATTAAGCACTGTATATCACACTTTGCTTCAGTTGACTGATTTACATGAAGACTTGGTGTACTTTGTGTGGTCTAAAAATTTATGGTAATGATTTGTTTCTACATGGCTTCATTTTCAATGAAAAGTGTAGCTTTAATAATGACTAATTATACTGATTCATGTACATTTTATTAATTTGATCAGATTTAGTTTAATTAACAAACTCATACGGTAGGCAAATATTAATGGAGAAGGCTGTTCATCTATTTAGCACTGTCCTTCTTGCTTGAATTCAAAGCTTCTTGCTCAACCATTAAGCATGAACCGTGAAATCTTGTGCATCCTGAACTAAATGAAGAGATCACAAGACCAGCACACATCCTTCCTTCACTGCATTTCCCATTTCGGTTCATGTCTTTAGAAGTAAGAGTGATCACAGTAAAACCGCATATCAAATGTTGGCCAAGCTCCAAAACCCAGTGACCTTTATAATGAAGTCAATCCATCCTCTTTGTCTATCATGCACAAAGTCACTGAAATTTGCCATTGGAATAAAGATTTTTCTTTCAGTGATTTTCTCTAACAATTTCAGGTGGACTCCCTAATCAGGTGACACTCAAGCTCCAAACCACTTTCAATGACTTAATCTGCTCTGTCTCTTTCTAATAAAGCACTGTCTGCAGTGACCTTTGCCCCTTTAAAAGATGGACATACCTTGGCTTTCAGTACATTCTCACCGTAAAATCACTAATCAACCACTAATCAACATCTCAACATACAGCCAATATGAATGAAACAGTGAGCCATATATATAGTTGTATAACTATATATATGGCTATATAAGAGTACCGAAGAGTCCTGGTTCTCCTATGTCTGTCTCTGACTCTTAGGGGCCATTATTGCGGCTTCCCACCCTCATTTTCATTTTATGACAAAGACACACTAATACTCAACACTCTCTCCTTCTCTCTCCCACACTCACACACACACCCCTCAAGAACATTGTTGCGTACCTGTATGTTTTATACATACATACATACATACATTATGCATTTTTATTTGTAATGTCCTTTTATGACATCTTCCCCTACCCCCCTACGGCCACCCCTTTTTTTTTCCTCCCTGTCCTGCCTTAGACATTGTCACACTGTATACCACATATAACATTAAATAATACGAACAGAAAGGAAGAAATAAACAGATAAACCCTTAACAAGATGAGCCTATAGAGAATTTATAGAGCTGACCTTGGAAAGGCAAAATGTGTTTCATTCAGATCATAATTCTGATTGCAAAAGCTGTCAGACAGGTAAGGTTTCAAAAGAAGAAGAAGAATGAGAAGACATATCTATGCACTGTTTGTGCAAACTTTTGTCATTCATGTGGCTTGAGATGAGGTGTCAAAGGAAAACGAATAAAACACAGGATACACAGTTAAGGTCAAGGCTCTAAAGCAGGGCCGTGCAGAGAGGTTTAAAGGGGCGGGTGCTCAAAGTTAAAAAGGGGCACACTGAACCAGGCTGAATAACAACAACACACATTCATCAAGAATCTAATATGGGAAGGGAAGGGCTGTGTTGATCTGAGACTGTAGACATTAAAAAGTCCATAGGAGAGATGGTAGCTGATTAAACAAGTGTCATGAGATAATAACAAAATGCAAAGATTGGTGACAGCGCTTGGAACCATAAGGCAACAAAAAACTGTGAGAAATTATTTAGGCTCTGCCTGTGAATCACTCTTTGCTTCTCTTCTTCCTTCCATCCCATCATTTCATATATCACTCTCCACTTGCTATGTGAGAATAAGGCACAACTTGCTATTGCAATAAACTATAATCTAATTATCCACACCTAACAACTCTTGCACTTAATCTATAATAAAATGATGACAGAAAAATGTTATAGCACTGCCTTTAGTAGCCTCACACAGCTCCTGCTGTTTCCTCCTCATGTCCTTACCAGGCACATCTGGACAATGTTATATCATGAGTAATATTTTTTTTAAAAATCCAAATAAAACACACACATGCACGCACACACAGTGACATTTTAGACCTTCTTCAGAATACTGTATATACTATGGGCATCATGGTGCTGATCCAGAATCCTTACATTATTATTTATTACTATAGCTACAATAATAAAGCAATGAGGAGGGGGAAGTAATAAATATGAAATAATGTATTGATGATGATTCCATTTGTTTCACTATCCACTCTGTGCAGGGGCAAAGCTTATTACATTTTTAAACTGTAGAGATACAATAATTTTACTGCTGTAAATTCCAAATTTTGTCTTATTTAAAATATAAATCTAATATAATCTGCTTCTTAATGTATGTTCTTTAAAATACAGCTTGTGTTTTTTAATATATTATAATTATAATAATTAATATGTGGGCATGCATATTAGATCGTTTTTTAGTGAAATATAATCCCTCCAGAAAGGCAGGAAAAGCCCGGAAACTTACTTTAAAACTAAATATGTTCCCTAAAACGGTGACAGAGCAACAGACCCATGACAGCCTTACACAGGTAGCCAGCAGCTATGACCAGCACTACTTGTGCAGTTAATAAAAGGACAGGTAATGTTTGTTGCACACACAGCACGCTCGTTTGTTTCAGTTCGTCAGTTGCCACAAGACAACTTACCAACGTGTACGTAATAAGCCAATACTCCTGTGTGCTACACACTACAGTGTACACCTACTTACTGGTTTTGTCTCATCAGTCTGTGTCTCTGAGTTAACTTGTGTTTCTCCTACAGCTCCGGACCGCTAAAAATGCGCGTGCTCTTTGTGAGCTCGTTCCCGGCTCGTAACCAGCGCGTTCTGCCGTCAAGGGCGATCATTGGTTAAATGTGATCATGTGAATTGATGCAAGCCAGATCCTTTTATTTAGCAAAACTGTGATTAATAGTTAAATATTATTGTTGAGGGGCACAGACAGGACTCCGCACGCACGCACACACACATTAACAAAAAAAAAAACATTTTTAAAAAGTTGCCTCAACAAAAGGGCACTTTGGGCACCCATCAGGAAAGGGGCGGGTGCTCAAGCCCCCCCCGCACGTGCCTGCTCTAAAGGGTCTTTTAATGTGATGTGAGTATTTGTCTTTTGTGGTGCATCTGCTTTGTTTTTTCCAGTCTCAAATGTTGGGATATGGCTTCTATGTTAAGAATGTTTTATATAATAATGCTGAGAAAAGCCTAGGGTTATTTTTTTCTGACAAAATCAAACTGGCAAAACACAAGCAGAGCAGTCAGAACTGTTCTTTGTTTCACTGTTTCACATTATAACCAAAGAAAAGTAAGCATAAGTATACACATTAGTCACTTAAGCCTAAGTAAAGATACTAATGTTAAAACATTTTCTGGTAAATGCTGAAGTAAAAGATAAAAGTAGGTCTTTGGAGGACATTTATACCAGGTAATTTTTTTTGTCAAGCTAACTGAACCTCATATTATGCCATAATAATGCTTAAATATCTGTTACAAAAACCAGAAAAACCAAAGGGAATCTAAAAAGTAGGTCTACTTTCTATACAGCTTCATTACCTTACATTTATACCCTAATATTGATCATGAACATCACAGCTGCTCTGCTCCAGTCAAACACAGGGCTTCATTGCAAATTTCACCAAATTTCTTTCAGTGAACATGTGAACAACAAAATATTCTTATACTTCAACTTGTACTGCAAGATGTTAAAATGAACAAGGACCTTACATTTAAGCATTAAATTCACAGTTGGTCAGTCCTTTTGTTACTTTACATTATGTCTTTTTTCCATCTCTTAGTGAAGAAGTTTTCTCTCCAAGGGAAACTACACAATAACAGCTTATGTGTTCTTTGAGCTGTTAGAACGTTAGCATTTTTCTGTCACTTAGAAAATAATACTTTCTTAAAACCCACATCCTTTGTTTGGTGCATGCTAGCTGCTGAAATACGGAAATACTGCTGAAATAGCTTTCCAGATAATTAAGCCCAAATTTAATAAGGTTTAACTCATTTTTAATTTTCCACTGCCAGTTTGGGTATTTGATCTTCTACCTGAACTGGGAACAAAGATTAATTGACCCTCCATATATCTATAGGAGTATAATGACAAAACATGATGTGGTAGATTAGATTTGTTAGATGCATTAGATTAGAAGAAATTAGCAAATCTAAAAAACAAAAGCCTATAGACTGAATTGCAGCAAAGAGAGCAGACATTTGGAAGGGAGCATATCAACTACTATTCACAGTGGGGCATATAAGTTAAAAAAAAAAAAAAAAAAAAGCTTCACACAGTGCAGGTACCTGATGGCATGATTAAGACTACTGTTTTTCCTTAAGGCTTCTGCACAATCTATTTAGTCAGTGTCTCCTTACTAAAATCTCAAGTATTTCCTAATACAGCTCAGAGTATAAATCCCTCTCCCTGCAGCAGAGTTGAATTATTATTATTAAATTATTCCTGACCTAAAATGACCCCCGCTGGGTCAAAACATCTGCACATGATGTATTTTTAGGATGTTTTTTTAGACACAAGTCACAACTGTTAAACAACTTAATGTTAACGTCATTAGCTATCTACAAACCCAATTTGGAAAACGTTGAGACGCTGTGTAACATGTAAAAACAAAACCGAATGCCATGATTTGCAAATCTCATAAAGTCATTTTTCATTCAAAATAGAACATAGAAAACATATCAAATGTTTAAACTGAGAAAAAGTTTGACTTTTGGGAGAGGAACATTGTGTCATTCTTGTGTGATATAGGGTTCTAGCTGCTACACCCATGCTTTACAGATGGGCGTAGATACTCACTGTTGTACCTCTCGCCTGACATCTTCCATACATAATGACGACTTGAACGAAAAATTCCAAATTTGGATTCATAACCCCATAAAAGCTGTTACCATTGATTTCAAGTCCAGTTGGTGAGTAATTTGGCCTCAGATTACCTCAGATTGGCTTCTTGGCAGCAAACCTCCCATTGAGACCATTTCTAAAACTACAGCCTCAACTGAAGGGCAAGATACATCTCCCAGGTCCCATGTCATTTGTTAGGATTTTTCAAATTTTCCATTTTGCACTGCACACCATGCTGACATATGCCATGTTTTTGGCTAACAGCTCTTTGGGAATCACCTTGCTGGTACAAAAATAATATTTTATGCCTGTCAAACGGTGTTACTTTGAGGGCATTTTTTGTAGATTTAACTAAAGAAATGCTCTCAAGAAAGGCTGCTAGTAACAACGTGTCTAAAAATACAATTTAAAATAAAAATCTCTACTACGTTTTGTTTTGTGTAGACACAAAACTAGTTGATCCCTTGAGTTTGATAGCTTTTTTACACCTGAATAATTCATAGGTCAGTGTTAAGTGGCTTAACAAACAAGCAAAAAAAAAAAAAGAAAAAAAAAATAGTCCTCTAAAATGTTTAAAACAAAATCCTAAGCCTCCAACAAGTCATCATTTTCTCACCAAACGGTTTCTCACCAAGGGCTAAGATGGTTTGCAAATAATTTCTGCTACAAGAAACAGTCTCAGCTTTAAGGTCAAATTCTTAGAAAATCTTATAACTCCAAGAATTTCTAAGAATTTCAGCTCTAGGAGCAATTCTTCATACAAGGAATCTTTGTGAATGCCCAACTGATCATAATGGCGTCATTATTTTCATCAGCGACAGTAACTTCAGTAGCACTTCATGTGTGACATCAAATCTTCTCTGAAATTCTTTGAAAGACTCCTTTTCTCAGAAAACTGATATTTAGGGTCATTTCCAGTGAAAAAAAGTACCAAAGAACTCATGCCTCACACTTAATTTTAGACCAGTACACTTTAGATGAGTTCAGGAGGCTAGCAACAACAATTTAAGTTTCCATACATACGTTTGAAAAGGTAAACAACTACTTGTAACTAACTACAATATATTTACACAAGTACTTATGTATTTAAACACAGCTGCGAACTACATTTACTGTAACTGAGTACTAGGGGTTTGTGCAACTTACACTACCCAGTTATTACATTTAACTGACATTTGTTTGCAAAATCTTTGCCTAAAATAAAATCAACTGCAGAGCACACAAACAGGCTTCTTATAAGATAAAAAATAGTTCATCACGTGTCCATTGCATGCTCCCTCTTTTCAAGTACTTTCTAAAACAAAGTTCAATTCTTCTTCCTTCTGGTGCAGCACTGTCTACAGATGAGTCTTTCTAAAGCAAAAAATTTTAAAATTTTAAAATAATTACATTTTCCTTGCTCTTAGTTCTTCTATTTCAAAAAGCATTTCAGTGTAACTTGTAATATAGACATTTAGATAGATAGATAATTTATTTTCTGACAAATTAGATAAATTAATTTCCCAAATATTCTCAGTCTCGTGTTTCCTCTCGTGATCACTGGGAATGGACTGGACTTAATACCAATTAGAACATGACTGATGTATGAGATTTAAAACCAATCCCAACACTGATACTTGGTGATATCAAAAATCCAGTATGTCAGGCAATTTTTTTTTCTTTTAGACACACGAACCATAAACAGATTTGCCCAACATTTGTTACATGTAGTTATTTATGAGTCTTTACTAACACAATTCAATTTAAAAATAATCTTGTTTGATTGTCAGAACAGTTCATAGATTACTTGCTTACACTCTGCACGATTCGAATCAGATTAGCTAGCTGTTCTGTTTTTGGTAATTCCGAATAAGTGTTGTCAACTGGAAAGTTGCACACTGCTCTCTAGTGGAAAAGCTCAAAACTCAGAACACTACTGTTTTAAATTTTCATATTTCGGCTGTTATACAGTCCAATACTGACCTATTAGCAAATAGCTGATATCAACTCTAATTACAATATTAACTTATAACAGAATTGTTATTATAAATAAACAACATTATTATGAATTTTGTGAGCAAGTCGCAATGAATTTGGTGATCATTTCGTCGCAAAACGCAACATAATAATACTTTTACATTTTGCAATCTACAAAGGTTTGTACTTTGACAAACAACTTGTGAGAACTGTGACTAATGTTCGTGTGTGGGGAAAACTGTGTATAAAGTGTGTGGCGAGGGGCTAGTTATTCTGAGAACCCCTTCTGCAATAAATGAGGGACCACTGTATATACTTTCTCTATGATTATTGTATTCAACCTGTTAACATTTAATATTTTCTTGATAGAACCAACTTATTCTGCAGCAGAGCCATCCCCTATTGCTTCTCCTGGCTCCCTGAGCTCCTGCTGCTGCACCCACAGGTACAGTATGTACAGCAAGCACTGATAACTTTTTACTCGATGGCACAACTTCCTCCCACATTCCTCCGACATTTCCGGTTCACGCGCGTCAAAATTGCATATTTTCACGCGCGATTGATTTGTGTTGGACACGCGTTAAGGTGCGAATGTGCACGCGTCAAATTAGGGGCGTCTGGCACGTTTTTGTTCGCGTCAATCGCGTTCGGTGTGCACACACCGTTACTGTGAGAAAATACAAACTTTTCCTAATTAAACCATATGGGGAATGCCACAAAAGTATTCATAACAACAAATCAAACCAGACTCTTAAATTGACCTCACCCACATGAACATTGACACTTTAAAGAAGCTAAAAAAAAAAGGAAAGTAGCTAAAGGTAAAGCTATCCAAAATCAGCAAGCAAGCTACAAGCCAACAGCCTTGGTATAAGCAAATGTTCAAAGGAGTTATGAGAACAATTATGGAGACATAGAGACAAATCCTCTTATCTGGTGAAGTTATAAACATACTGAAAAATGATGTAACTGATACTTGTTTTGTTATAGAAATCTCCTGCACCTGCTTAAGTTTAGCGAGGTAAAATATGTCATATGGGGGTAAAGTAGGACTGAGCGATATATCGAGTTTTTTAAAAATATCGATATATTTTCATACGAGATATAAGATGTGACAATATCGTTTATATCGATATAGTATATGTTACCTTATAATTATACTTGTGGAGCCGCAAGTTTGCCTCTCTTTCGTCCACTTTTGTCACTATGCAACGTTACTGGGCCTCGCCTCTCCTTCACTGAACACAACTCCCCCTCCCCCATTGCTTCACCTGCAGGCAACGACAAGATGGGCACAGCAAATCTCCGTTAACGACTTACCGCGGACAGCATCGACGTGTTAGCGAGCTAACCGCGCTAACGACATGCATGGCCTAAAATCCTTTCATTTTCTCAAAAATCGACAGTGTGCCTTATGTATGAATTCTGGTTGTGCTTACTGAACGCGAACCGATTTTATGTGGTACACAGCACTCAGCAATCTGTCAATAAATGCTTTAGTTCAACTTTGGTAAGCTACAAAGTCGCACTGCTTAATGCATTGTTGAAGCATTATGGCTACCATAGTCAGGAGCCTCGCGGAGTAATACGTACTGTGCTTCAACGTAATATTACCGTATTGTGTGTATAAGGACCATAAATGGCACCTGTTAAGAGACACGGTTATGAAGCAGATTTCAAACTCCAGGCTGTCAGTCACGCAGTAGAACTTGGGAATAGAGCAGCTGTGAAATCTGCCTTTGTTATTATGCTCAGCGTCTTTTAGTTTACATTTTGACTGCACAATTGTGAGCTTTTTTTTTTTGCACAAAGACAACATTGTTTTCTTTTATTTATGGAGCATTATTATTTAATAAATGCTGATAATTTATTTTTGAGGAATTTCTTCATGTACATCTACGCTGTATGTTAATAAAAGTGCCTGTGTGACATCTGGGACACAGCTTTGACTAAGAACTCTTTTTGTTCTTACCTTATGGCTTAAAAACAAAATGTCGAGATATATATCGTATATCGCCATCCAGCTAAAAAATATCGACATATGAATTTCGGGTCATATCGCCCAAGCAACTAATTTTCAGTAATTTTTCTATATTTCTTTCAAGTAACATACTGGTTTTTGTTTTGTATTGTAGTTTAATCATTTATGTTATTATGAAAACAAGTTTATTTGTGCTTCTATAGGTTGTCAGTTATAATTGTTAGATAGAAAATTAGCAAAACTACATATCAGTGGATCACACTTTCAGAGAAATTAAATCAGTGTATCTCTAGTTCTGTGCAATATGCCACACATGATGTCTTAAAAGCGAAATTTTGCTGTGTAAAAATGCTGTACATATCAGGGAAAGGAAAAAAAAACATTAAAGAGTGACACCCAAAAATGAAAAAAAAAATGTAAGAATGAGAGGACGGGAGAGGAAGATAAGAGATTATTATCAAAGGAAATAATGGCTCTTTGTGACACAGATCAGCTGATCACAGCCTGCGCACAAAGAAAAATCTACTGGAACTAAAAACATACATTTTTACATCTGTCATTTGTAAGAGATTCCCTTTCCCATGCTCCACTGCACATCTCCTACACCTGCCAAATCCCACCTTAAACCCTAGGCTATATTCTTTGCAAGCTCCTTTGATTACGATGACCTGGATGACTGAGAACCTTCACAGACACCTAGGCTATACCACACTTCTGCTCATTTTAATACAATCACTTAATATTTTATTATTCTAAAAAAATTAAGTTATGGGGGAAAGAACTTAATTTTGCAATGTAATGATCCCAGCTGCAACACACAGCTATAGTGAAAGGATTTTCATCTGCTCAGTGACTGTGATGCACCACTTCCACCAAATCCCAGATGAGAATATTACTAGAGTTGCATGACCATCTGTTTATATTTAACAAGGAGACAGACCTCTCTGGGGTCTACAGTAGCTGACCAACATCACTAAGGAATTATTATATTAATTTTGCCTGTGGATGACTTTATTTTGAACATTTTACTAGGTCTGTAGTCCGAGGCGGAGCCAGAGATTTGAAACACCTGGGGCTTAGCCCTAAAGGGTAGTATGCATGTGGGATTTTTTTTTTTTTTTTTTT
>NW_024583109.1:0-4242 GCF_018398535.1 Haplochromis burtoni | reverse complement strand
TGGTTTAATTTAGTTAAGTCTGAAAGCTTAGGAGAAACATTAATACCTAAATATTTAATATTTAGGCATTTAGGCATTAATTTAAATGACACTGAGAAAAGGCTATTGGCCACCGGCGTGGAACTGCCAAAAGTAGACAGGGCATAACCATACATATGAAACAAGAAAAGACCGCAGTGTAATCCATTTATTTCAACAAAGTAACTGTATTCTGAATATGACCTTTTTAAACAGTAACTGTAATGGAATACAGTTACTTATACTTTGTATTTTAAGTACGTAACGCCGGTACATGCATTCCGTTACTCCCCAACACTGTCTGTGCAATATCTCTATTATTTTTATTATTATTCTGAGCTGGATTCTTGGAATTCATTATTTTCAGGTTCCTCTCCATTAACCATATCGAGTGAGTGTGTGTGCCTCTGTGATCACTGGAGCCATGCTGTCATGAGCAGTTTCCCCCTAGTAGAGTAGCATAGGCTAAATTGGTTCTGGGTGAGGGGCCAGATTAAAAGAGTTTTAAAGGGGAAAAAAAACATTAATGAAATTGAATCTAAGGGTTTCCTGCTCAAGACACAGTTACTAGAGTCCCCAAATTCATTACAACTTGCTCACTAATAACTCATAACAATTATGTTATTATAAGTTATTATTGTAATTAGAGTTCATATTAGCTATTTGCTCATAGTTCAGTATTGGAATTTATAACAGCTGATACATGAAATTTTTAAATAGTATGATTGTTGATATTGCGTAGTTTTCCACTAGAGAGCAATCTGTAACTCTCTAGTTGATGTTTGTATTTGGAGTTAGTGCTTCAGTTTGAGAAGCAGTGACAACTTTGTTTATGCTTATGTGCTGAGTGATAGTTCAGGGTACTAAGCTTTCTTGGAATCACTCAGCATGGTGTTTGACAGAGACGACCAGGAGCTCAGTTGTTCTTTTGGGGGACATCGACACTCACATGGGCAATGACTGTGACCTCAAGGGGTGTAACTGGGAGGAGCAGCCTGCCCAGTCTGCAAAAGAGTAATGTTGTTGGACTTCTGTGCTAACCATAGTTTCTCCATAACAAACACCATATTTAAGCATAAGGGTGACGCTAGGTTATAGGTTGATGATCATTTTTGTAATTGTTTCATTGTTGCATTACAGCATGCAGCCTTGGATCCTTTGGTAAAGATGAGCTGAGCTGCCAACTGATCACTGAGCACAGACCTAGTACACCCAAATGTGCACTCATTATGCTTTGGGAGTGACTTGCAGAGACCTGAGTAGAAAAGCGCTATATAAGAACCAGTCCATTTACCATTTACCTCAGAGCATTAAACTGCATTAGTCTGCCATGGCAGTTGTGCATTATACAAGCTGCTTTGTGATTTTCCTCGACCCCAACTTCTCTTTTAATTCTGGGTAGATTTAATGTCACATCTCTTGTCACTGATGCCTGGTTTGTTCTGTGTTGGATTCTGCTCCTGCTCTTCGGAGGTCCCAGAACAGTGATGCTGCCAAATATAAAATTACATCAATTTGACTATAGTGTTCCTGACTATTTGTAATGTTGTGCAAAGAGCCATCAGGCATCCATTCCATTTGAATAGCATTGTTTCATATCCTCAAGTCCATCATAGTAATCATGGACAAGAGAACGACCGCAAAAGAAATGTCCATCAATGAAGGGAAGACAACATGTGTCAAACATCATCATCTCCAAGTTGGCCACAATAAGAAAACTGGCCCCAGATGTGACTGTGGTTAGGGGGGTTTAAAAAGGAAACTTCAGAAGAGTTTGAGCCTACCCACCACTCAAGTAGTCACGTAAAACCTTGCTTTTTTTTTTTATTTAAAGTGAGCTGCATTAAAGAAGACTCAGGATCATGGAGTTTACTAAAACGCACATTGGCAAAGCAAATAATTTTAGTGTAATATCCTTTGGACAGACTAAAAGAATGAAAGATGAGTTGCATCAGCTCTGTGTTGTGTGTGTCATACTCTTCCTCTGTCACAGGTCATCTCTCTTCCAACAATACATTGACTTTAAATATGTGCCTAAAAGCACCCAGTGAGGGTCTCTGAAAGTGCTGCAAAGATCTTAACCCAACTGATCATTATGTTTAAGAAATACCTTTTGCAAACTTATCCAGAATGTATTTGTTTTATCCTTGGAAACTAATAACATAAAATAAACTTCAGCAATCGACAAAAATCAAATGGGATGGTTGTAGGGCTGGGTATCGTCATTAATTACTACAACTGATTCAATTCAACTTTGACTCAGACAGCCAGAAATATTATAATTATAATTATTTGTCAGTGCATATCCATATTTTTATATCTATGTATAAAAACAAAGCTGACTCTTCTGAAACTTCATCACATGGGAAGGCATCACAGCAGATGCCTTTGTGTCAAAGTAACTGATGATAAAACAGAAAAATATGAAGGAGATTTTCCTGCCCTGGTCTTTTATTGCATATAACCCCCTTATTCCCTTATTCTGCAGTAGATCAAAAACATCACTCAGCATATGAACATTACCTGATGCTGCTGAAGTGAAGCAGGTTTTATCGGAGACACAGCCAAGTGTTTTGTAATTTGCAAAAGCTGAAATTTCTTCAGTATTAGCATTTGCTGTTGAAGGTCATTTTTAGAGAAAAAAAAACCTGGCAGCCAACAACACTGTACACAACAGTGGACTGGTGCAAGCGAATAATGCAGAAAATAGAGATGGTAAAGTGGTATTGAAGTACATTGAGAGAGAGCTGTGCAGGAAGTGCGATTTTATTGTAGTGGAAGCAAAACAGCAAAGGTATGAGGGAATTGATGACAATGTTTTTTCAAACATGAAATGTAGTTTTGATATTCTTTTGGTGCTGGTTCAGTGAATTTTGGTCGGGGAGTGATGAAACCAAATCTTCTTGTGAAAACCTGCTCTTTGCAATCATCAAACTGCTCTTCAATCATTGGCTGTTTTAGCTGTTTGGCTGTTCTTGAAATAGTTTTGTAAGCTTTAAGTTAAGATTCTGGCAAAATACATTTATATTTAAAAATTGATTATGGTATTTAATGAATGAATATCGCATTATTCATATTAAAATTGATTTGGAGTCTCTTAAACCCACCCCTGGGTGGCTGTAGCTCAGGAGGTAGAACAGGTCATGGGTCATCTACTAATCGGAAGGTTGGTGGTTTGATCCCTGGCTACTTCAGTCTGTATTCCAAAGCATCCTTGGGCAACATATTGAACTGTTGGTCAGAATATAAATGTTGGATAGGAAGTACTTAGCTATGGGGGGGGTGAAGTGTTTAGTTGAATGAGGCACGTTGTATAGAGTGGTTTGAGTACTCGAGTAGAAATGTGCTATATAAGAACCAATGCATTTACCAAAAGCATGTTTCAAGACAGGTTTTCTTTTTTTATAGTTTCATGTTTGGTTAATGTTGCGAAATCAGTTTCACCCCAGTTCTTTTATTCCTCGGGCATCCAGAGACGGCACCGGAACTCAAAAGTAGTTATTTCACAAAACCTTTATTCATCTTTATTCATCTTCATTTAAGCATGCATCTTCTAGAAGGGGAGATGTGCCAGGCTGGTGTCCCTCTGCAGATCTTCCACCTCTTTGTTAGTTACAGCCAGCTTTATAGAAGTGAGTCTACGTGAGTGCGTGTGCATGTAGGTGTGGGTGTGTCGTAACAGTTAAAGCACTGTGTGTGTCGCTGTATACGTGACTTCCTGGGGGTCATAAAAGTAATCTCCTCACCCAAGCTAAACCAAATTCCTCTACACAACATAGAAAAAAGAGTTAACATATTACAAACACTGAGACCCCCACTCTGCATTCACTGGGCCATTGGCCTCTTGTAGTTTTACATTTACAGATAAGCATGTGGAGAGTCTCCTGCAAACCTACTTCTAAGTTATGGCAATTATGAACTTTTATTAAAGGTATAAGCATCAGCATCAGCAACCCCCAACTGTAGCTTCCTGACTCCTTTTATGACACCAGACCCCAGTGTCCATAAATTCCTTTCTCTCTAAACAATTACACACACTCTCAGGCCACTGCTAAGCCAAACTAAAACACAGACCAATCCTTCCTTATTCCTGCGATCTAAACAAATTTAACACATCATATTATAATAATTATTTTCTTGTACTCACACACAGCAAATTCAAAAGTGTTACATTTTTTGGTGTTAATAGTCTCCTTGCAAAAGTAGAGTTAATTTTACTCTAAG
>NW_024583108.1:164354-188015 GCF_018398535.1 Haplochromis burtoni | reverse complement strand
GAAAACAAAGATTGAAATGCTGATTTGTACACGAGAAGAAGATAGTTTTCAACTTCCTGGATAGACAATTATTATCCTTTAGAATGACATAGAAATACACAGAAATCAGGAGCTTGGACAATGTAATTGGGCAGAATACATACCCAAAATACTTCTTCTGAATAATTACCATTAAAATTGCAATTACTCTCTTCAGCACTACACTGCTTAACAAATTTAATTGACTACCACCCATTTGGTTAGTACCAATACCTGTTCCATCAGTTCTTTATGTGCAAGGTCTTTAATCAAAATGTTTTTAATGCTAGAATATAATTACTAACCACAAACTTTCAAATTTGCTGTTTTAGAAAAAAAGCTGAAAAAATAGTATAACACTTTATTTTGCCAAATTACAGTTATTTACTTGCATTCCCAAATAATAAAAAAATGGTTTCAGTGGTTAAATGTCAGAGAAGTCCAGTTCACCATCTCAAATTTGGATATAAAAACATTAATTCAGTAAATTTTAGTTTCAAACACATTTTTGACAGTTTTCTAGAATATTTGTGTTTTCTTATTTTCATCACAGGTGGTCTAATACATTTCTTAAAGCTGTAAATAGTAGTACTTAAAAAAAGTAGCTGTATCGAGGATATCAACATTTTGGAACCCAATCTGCATGCCAGGTAATTGCAGCACCTACAACCTTTTCTATGTAGCAGTTTGAAGCCTAAATGAAGCTCTGACCTTCCATTTGCTCTCTCTTTATCAGTTCCTGTTTTTCTTAAATTGGTTTGATTTCCTTAAGGTGCTTTTTTTTTCTTTATTTTTCTCCTTCCTTTGATTAAATCAAAGCCCCTGTTTCTCATCTCACACCACATGCTTTAGCCACTTCTTTGACGAGGTGCGTTCACAGTCTCCATGATTTCTGATCTTTCAGTTATGATTTAAGTTGAAATACACAGGAACACATTTACACTGAGTCCACTGAGTGTTTGCAGCTACATTTACACTTTCTGAAGTCTTCGTATTTTTATTTATTTATTTAAATATCAAAGAGCCATTTGAATGTTTAGAGTAAATAATGTAGCTGAAAGTAAAGCAGAGTTAACATATCTCTCATTTAGAGTTTAGGTTTATAGTACTACTAGTATTATTATAAGTACTGCATAATAGATTGGCTAATAGTTTTCCGTGTTAGCTCCACAGAAAACAGAAACTCTGTATACATATGGAACTGATGAAATGCCTTTTCCTCTCTGCTCTTGGCAGTCAACTGGAACTCTTTGAAAATTAGGTGATTTAATCTGAAGCTCATTCCCCATTGCATTAAAACACACATTGTGTTTAAATGAGCTCTAATTAAGGCCTTACTATGCATTTGTGATAAATGGTGGCTTCAGTTTTTTGAATCTTGTTAATGTTTTTCCACTTATCATGGAAACACATTATTATTTTAACTATACACTATCCCAGCCCTCTCCCTTTAGGTAAAAGTAAATAACACAGAGGCAAAGAAAAGAGGAAAAGAAAAGAGAAAGCACAGACAGTAAAATAAGGAAACAGCTCATTATTACAGCTAATGCTTTTGAATCACTTATCACTAAGTAACAGCACAGGTGCAGGCAAGCCATTATAACAGTCGCAAAGTGTGCTGGGATAATGGAAGGTCCCCAAAAGACCGCCTTTACTTTCTGAGGACGTTGGAAACACCTGTATGGGCAATTACAGACAAGGAGCAACAATGCACAAGAGTCAAGAATGTTCACAGCACAATTTCTAATTAAACCATAGGGTTAAGGGAATTGGGAGGGAAAAAAATCCCCATCACTTTTATGATTGAACAACAAAACAAGGATAAATCGACTGTGGGGTTGTTCAGATGAGGAGCCCTCTAACTCCCAAGGAATGATCAAAACACAAGCAAAGAGAAAGCAAAGAGAGAGGTTCCTTCTTGTCTGCTTTACACTGATATGCTGTTAGCGGTGTTTAAAAATGCACCATTAATTTCTCTCTCTCTCTCTCTCTCTCTCTCTCTCTCTCTCTCTCTCTCTCTCGCCGGCATAGTATACTGAAACATGGTCAAAATGGGAGACGCCCCCTAGGGTGGTGGAGAATGACCGAGCTAAGATCCTGTGGGACTTCCAGGTAAAGACGGACAAAATGTTGGTGGCTAACCAACTGGACAAACAGAAGAAGACGGCCGTAGTGATAGATGTAGCAGTTCCGAATGACAGCAACATCAGGAAGAAGGAACACGAGAAGCTGGAGAAATACCAAGGGCTCAGAGAAGAGCTCAAGAAAATGTGGAGGGTGAAGGTAACAGTGGTCCCCGTGGTAATCGGAGCACTAGGTGCGGTGACTCCCAAGCTAGGCGAGTGGCTCCAGCAGATCCCGGGAACAACATCGGAGATCTCTGTCCAGAAGAGCGCAGTCCTGGGAACAGCTAAGATACTGCGCAGGACCCTCAAGCTCCCAGGCCTCTGGTAGAGGACCCGAGCTTGAAGGATAAACCGCCCGCAGGGGCGAGGGGGGAATTTATTCATTTTTTAATAGAGAAAGAGAGAGAAAAAGAGCTCGTTTAAACTACCACTCTCAGTTGTCAGCTGAAACATCAGCTCCCATTGGCATTTTACACGATATGACTAGCATATTGATTACTAGGTAACCTAATGGTAGGTAGGAGGACTTAATTGAACTTAAAGGTGCAGCCAGTAAATTGTCAGCTTTGCACAAGAAGGGAGAAAAAGATAAACTGCCGCTATCCAAAGACTGAAAAACAAATCTGCCTACCAACACCTTTCAAGGATGATTGTAATTAAAGCTGATCTTTAAAGAAACCTTTTACTTCACACAGTAATCTTAGTGGATAGTAGACTAGTCTTCACCTTTCCTCTTATTTCTAAAATTCTTGAAATGCAGAATTCACATACTGTAACAACCCTTATTGTGTTATAGCATCACTAGGGGGGATTGCCCTACTATTGTAGTAGTTGGGGGAGTCTCCTAGTGGGTGTGTGAGTATAGCGTGGCAGCCATTACATGCTGCTCGTGTTCTGTTCTCAGGACAGACCTCACCATTGTAACGGCCTGGCGCCGGCGACTACCGATCCCCGCACATGTATGTACGGACAGAGTAGAGCCGTGGAGACCTGGCTTGTATGGTCTTATGTTGCTGACAATGAATAAAGGTCTGTTGTTTAATTTAACTGACTGGCTTCGAGTTATCCGGCTAACCTCCACACCTCATGCCCTCTGGACCTGCTAGCCGCTCCTTCCTCGCCAGACTGCTGTTACAATACACATACAGGGTATTGCATAATCAGGCCTAGCAGTTTGGATTTGGGAGACAGAAACCCTCTCTACTGTGTAGAGTAGACACAAAATTTTCCATTTTGGAAAAAAAAAAAATATAGTTAGTGCTGGATGAGGTGACCCTGAACTATCCCTTAGTTTTACTCCTCATTTCGGCTCGGACTGCTGCAAGACTCCAAGAGGCATGTCTTCTCCACTCCCTTCTTTTCACTCACTTCATGTTTATTTACAGTTGCAACCTGGCATTTTTGTCTCCCTTAGTCTGTGATTTATTAGGGGCACATTAAGAAAAAAGTGTCCGTTTTGAGAATAAAGTAGGAATTTTAAACTCAAACTCGAAATAGTATTTTGAGAAAAAAAGTAAAAGTATTATTTCAAGAAAAAACTTGAAACGCTATTTTGAGTAAAAAAGTCAAAATGTGAGATTACAGTTGTAGTTTCATGCCAAACAACTGCCATGGCTCCTATTATCTCTGCAAAATATTCTGTGCAGTTAGTGAAACAAATTAATTGTCTATCTTATTGTGTCTTATGATTACAACAAATCTTCTGTATTGCATGAAGGTGTAACCATCGGTATCTTTGCATGTGACCATTGATAGTCATTTGATTTTGCACAAATCCGGCCAACTCTTCCAACTTTGACAAGATGAAGCTTTCTCCACCATCTTTTCAATGTCCTCGTACTTATCACCACACTGTATTTAAGTGACCGAGAAATAATCTCTTTGTAACTGATTTTGAAGCACAATTTCATTAACTTTTTATGTCCCACAGTTACAGACCGCTTGCTATAGGGGGTTGCTAGATTGCTGTTTTTCTTTTTTTCCCCAAATACTGTAGGATCTTTACCTTACAGTATAAAGCACTGTTTCAGCTGTAGCAGGTCTTTGTGTGTAGTCATTGAGTAGTGTGAGCCTGTGGGCCACTGAAGCGCATTTTAGTTGGTGGCTATGATTTTCATTACTTTAGATAATTGAATATTTGTTGTGATGTTTCTTTTAATATTGATATAACAGTGTTGTCGTTTCTTTGTGTCAATAGGACTTCCATTTGGGGGATGTAAAAATTTAGGGGCTTGTATGAGATTTTAAAAGACTTATTAGATGCTAAGTAAAGCTACTTAAGATGACTGTTAGGACAACTTATACATTGCAAGTCTGCAGTATTAAGAATAACTTGATATTTCTGACTGTACAATACTAATTGTTTACCTACTGACAAACATTTCAAGTTCAACTAAATGAAAAAACAATTTGTGGTAACCTGAATATGATTAAAAATAATTAACAACACTTTTTGTAATGATGTTAAAATCAGCCCAACTTTTATTTTCAAACACAACAAAGTATAACAGCCAACATACTGGACACTGTTCTGCTGAACAACAAACAATTATATTGCCATCACTGTTATAATCTTACAATGAAACAAAGTCTCAGATGTAATTATTCTGAAAATCATTTTAAAAAGGGCTATGCAAACATGGCCAATAACTTTCATTCTAATGATGTGCAAAATGATTTGGGCACAAAACAAATTTTGCTGTTAGAAAACTTGCAGACTTCACTATATACAGTGTAGACCCTCTAAACTAAGTTTGGGGATGTGATCTTTCAAGAAATGCAGACCAAACTGTTGTTGTTTGTTTACTTACACAGCATGTCTTGTAGAATTAACTGGAGTCACCAGCAACAGCATAGTGCAGTCATATCTCAAGTCTAATAACAGAAGACAGGAAAAGATCAGTGAAGAAACAACTTCCCCAAACCAAAGCACAAATAAAACAATAAGTAAAACAGGCTGATCTAAAGTATGATTAAAGTTCAGCCTGATTAATATAAATGTCACTGACAGTTGCTAATATATTGGAAAACCAAAATACTTACTGATGTCTTTCTGTCCAACAGCAGGAGTGCTGGTCCCGAGCCTCAAAGACAGTAAGAAGCAAGCAGAGGGAGAAAAAGCAGAACATTTTTCAGAAACTGATTTGATCCTTAATGGCTGTGCAATCATTGTAACATAGAGTTTGCTTATGTTGTTAAATAAAGGCTAGATTTGACATTAATAGATGTCACAGATGTTCAACCCTGTGCTTTTGCACTCAGAAACATGAGATTACAAACTGAGTCAGAAAAGTGTTCAGCATTATATATATATATATATTAGGGGTGCAACGATACACAAAATTCACGGTTCGGTTCGATACTTTGGTGTCACGGTTCGATATTTTTTCGATACAAAAAAAAATGTTCATGCCTTTTTAATTTGTCATTTATTAAATTTTCACGGCACATTCCGCACCACATCTCTGTGCGTTCATCATTTGTTTGAAGCCAGCTCACCTCCTGCAACTACTTTTCCGAGAATACGTGCTTCTTTTGTGGTTCGGACTCCTGACATTTCTTTGGAGGTGGAGGAACATCACAGTAATTGCTTAAAGGAGCTTCTTCGACATCTTTAAGAGTTCTAAACAAATGTCTGTCCTCCTCCTGAAAATCTTATGTACGCAAACACGCGTTGCAACTTCTTATCTTGTGCGTTTTTTATTTTGACAGCGAATGCGCACCTGCGGACCACTTATGTGCAGCCCTGGTTATTTAGCTCGTCATATTGCAGCCACAGAAATTCTTTTGTCCATGAAACCATAAAGCTGCACTTTCTTTTTGCCTTATAGTCTGATTTGTCAAATGCAAAAGCATTGACATATATTTTTCCTTCCTACGATAGCCCGACGGGCAGGGCAGAGATAGATTTTGGTAGCCCGACTGAAAAAATCGCTAGCCCCGGGACGTCGGGCTAGCGATATTGCGAGCCCTGTATCTGATTGAGGAATCACTCATCTTTGGAAAAGAGAGTTTATTACAGAGAAATGGCTCTTTCCAAAATAAAAGCTATACTATACGCTTCTTCTGGGCTATATTCTCAGCAGCATATTAAACATATCAGGTCCCCATAAGGAGAATCATGTGCTAACGGCTGTCTAAATGACTCGGGTAAAGTTTGTAGCATGCATGCTTGTTGTTTTTGTCTGCTTCCACTTGTCTTTGCACTAGGATGATGTCGGCGTAAATGTGCAGTCATATTCGTTGTGTTCCCACTAGTGCTGTCAGCGTAAATCTCGTTGAAATGACGTTAACGCCACAACACGGCAAATCTCCGTTAACGAGCTACCGCGGATCGCCCCGTGCATGGGGCTGGACGGCCAACACGTTAACGAGCTAACTGCGCTAACACACTAGCTCCCACCCATGTAATTGAGCATTGCAGTGGCACATCCAACATACTGTTTTACTTTAGTCCATGACGCGCTTACCTTCAGGGTCATACGTCACATGAAAACCAAAATAGTTCCAAACGCCAGATCTGAATGAGGGTGGGGGAGGTTCAATTTGCCATGTTGCAAGGAGAGCTTAACTTCTGTCTCGCTAGCTTGCCCTGCGCTCAGTGAATCTGCTTGCTACTCGCTAGCTGCACTTCGACCGCCCAGGTAGCAGTCGTCAGAAGGAAAGTTGATAAAATAAATAAAAATTTTGTATTGTTCAATACATATGCGTACCGAACCGAAAGCACTGTATCGAACGGTTCAATATATATCATATCAGTGTGCCCCAAATAATATATAAATAATATATTATATATATATATAGAATATAATATGATGAGCTATATGATCCTTGGGACTAATCCAGAACGCGGACATAGTGGTGGTAGACAAACAGAAGAAGACGGCCGTAGTGATCGATGTAGCGGTTCCGAATGACAGCAATATCAGGAAGAAGGAACACGAGAAGCTGGAGAAATACCAAGGGCTCAGAGAAGAGCTCGAGAGGATGTGGAGGGTGAAGGTAACGGTGGTCCCCGTGGTAATCGGAGCACTAGGTGCGGTGACTCCCAAGCTAGGCGAGTGGCTCCAGCAGATCCCGGGAATAACATCGGAGATCTCTGTCCAGAAGAGCGCAGTCCTGGGAACAGCTAAGATACTGCGCAGGACCCTCAAGCTCCCAGGCCTCTGGTAGAGGACCCGAGCTTGAAGGATAAACCGCCCGCAGGGGCGTGCTGGGTGTTTTTTTTTTTTTTAATATATATATATATAATTAGTTAGTTATGGCTATGGATTGAAAATACCCCCCACACCCCACCCCTAATGGCTGCACCTCCCGAAGAATTTTGTCTGGGCTCTTATCTCACTTTTTTATTTCAAACAATCAACAGAAAATTTCACAGACATAGTTTTTATGTAAGGTTTTTAAGGCTGTGGTGTTAATTTTTAAGTAACATGAGCCCAGCGCAGCAGCAACGCTAGGCTAACACTAACTAGCTAGCAAGATTATAAACCTGGTGCTAAACTAAGAGAAGCCACAAAATCAGTTTGAATAAGAGTAAACATTTACTCACCAAGTCAGTGTATCAGGTAAAGATCCACAGCAATGACAATAATCTCTTGAGCTGACGCTTCTCCAGGTTTGCTCAACATATTCCATAACAAATGCTGGCACCATGAACATGCGGACTGATCCGAGAGGGAGGAGGACGGTAGTCACGTGGCATTTTCAAAACACATCTTTCATCCTTCCGCACTGAGAAGCAAAACTTCCAGCTTACTTAGTTTTTCTAAGTTAAGACAACTCAAATAAATTGAGTTTATCAGCATTTTTGCATAAAATGTACTGGTAACTTATTTAAATCGAGTTCTAATAACAAAGTGATAAAAACTGAGTTCAGCCTATTTAATATTTTTAATTAAACAATATTACATTTTACAGTGTAGTGCTTCAGTTGTTATACTAACTACTGAAGCACCAGTTGCTGTTTCACTATTTGACTTCTTCTTTTTTTTTTTTTTGACTTCAATAAAAACAATTGATTGGTTCCTGTATTTTCAGATACCAATGTTGATACTTACTTTGTCATGTTGGAGTATATAGCTAGTTTGCTATATTGGCCACAGTATGTTTGTGGTATAATGCTACTGTTAAAGTTGACAGGTCAAGCTTGGGAGATTTGTTATGCCCTATCTTCCAGCAGACTACCACGTTGGCAGTTGAAATGTCTTGGCTCACAGTATAAATGTTGCAGCATATCATCTCTCCTCCAGTCTGATCCACGTCATAGATTTAGTGATACTCACAAACAATTGCCAGCCCCATAATAGACCAAAGAAGCCACAGGCGAGAGGGGTAACAAGTGACCCAGCTAGGCCTACAAGTGTTCTATGGTGTCACACACATGTGTTGACGCTGTAACAACCCTTATTAGGTTATAGCACCGCTAGGGGCTGTCATCCTGTTGTTGTAGTAGCTGGAGAGTGTTCTAGTGTGAGTGCAGTGGCAGCCATTACAGCCGAGCATGCTGCTCTCCGTGCATCTATTTAGAGAGAGACCGTCCATTGTAACGGGCTGGCGCCTGCTAGCCGCTCCTTTCTCACCAGACTGACGTTACAACGCCAAGACTTAATAAAGCCCACATGAAACACTTCTTCCACACTCTTAGATCGCAATTTCAACGAGCTGGAACTATGGAAAAGATATTGGAAATTTCCTAGAGGCTCTCAGAATTATTGCTATGGTGTATGGTAAGTGGATTCTAGTTCATCTCGACTTATGGTACACTGGTTTAGTTGTTTGTTTCTTTTTTGTAACATTAACAAACTTCTGTTTGTTTTTATGAGAGGGGGTGTTACAGCTATAGCAGGTCTGTGTGTTGTGTTGGTGTGTCTTTTCTCATTCAGTAGCTCAGCTACTGCCCATCTGTCCTGAGTGGACAGCTGTATGCGTTCAACAATCAGGCACTCAGCAGTATAAGCTCCATCAATACGCTAGAGCTTACGTGGCAAATTCTGCTTGTGTTAGCTAAGCTTGGTGTTTTCTTTGCACTGCTAGTAAGTAGCAGGTATCCCCTGGCAGCAGAAGTTGCATGCTAGGCTAGCTATAGCTCAGAAGGTAGAGTGTTTGCCACATGATGATGATTGGAAGGTTGGGTGTTCAAGTCCACCGAAAGGCTACCTAGGTACCCTTGAGCAAGGTACTGTCTCTGCTCCCTAGGCGCTGGATTGGTAGTTACCCACTGCTCTACTGAGTGAATGGGTTAAATACAGAGGACTAATGAATTTACTACGGGATAAAGTAGACATTATTATAATTAAACTTGTCTCTTTGAGTTTAATCTTTTTTAATAACTAACACTAACACTCAGGGAGCATCAAGTGAGGTGTGTTCTAAGGTCAGTGAATCCCAGGAAGGCGGCAGGTCCTGATGGAATACATGGAAAGGTTCTCAGAGCATGCTGACAAACTGACCGGAGTCTTCACTAAAATCTTCAACCTTTCCTTGTCATCAAACACCCTCAAAACCTCCACCATCATCCCCATCGCCAAGAAGACAGCTGTGGCCAGCCCAAATGACTACAGGCCTGTTGCACTTACGCCTGTAGTGATGAAGTGCTTTGAGAGACTGGTCTGTCAGCACATCAGGGCCGGTCTGCCTCCCACTCTGGAGGCAGAGTGGGAGGCAATTTGCCTACAGGACAAATCGTTCCACCGAGGACACTATCACCATAGCGCGCCACACTGCACTGAGTCACCTGGAGCACCGAGGAAGCTATGTGAGAATGCTCTTTCTGGACTTCAGCTCAGCATTCAATCATATCATCCCAGAGATCCTGGTCCAGAAACTGTCTCACCTGGGACTCTCCACCCCCATCTGCCTCTGGATCAAGGACTTCCTGACAAATAGACCACAGTCTGTCAGACTCGGCCCCCACCGGTCCAGCACCATCACACTCAGCACCGGGTCTCCACAAGGATGTGTTTTGAGTCCCCTCCTGTTTACGCTCTACACATCCGACTGCTCCCCTACCCATCTCTCAAACGGTTGATCTGATATCCTCGTGTTGGTGTTGTTCCCAGATCATCATACTAAATGTTGTTCCAGGATCAACATTGCAAGTGACCAATCAGAATGTTGTGACGTCATACTTTTGCGACTTCGGGAAAAACCAGCGTAAAACAAAAAACTGTACTTAAGCTGCGTGAAACCGCCTCTGTCCGCCGATCAATGGACCCTGACCCTAACCCTAACCGTAACCCTATAATAAACAGTAAGCAGAATTGATATTGTCCTTGCAACATTGGAATTTCATAAATGCACGAATGGCTTGGCGCGCAAAGGAATAACGTCACAACAATGTGATTGGTCACTTGCAATGTTGAACCTGGAACAACATTTTCATGATGGTCTGGGAACAACACCAACACGAGGATATCAGATCATCCCTCTCAAACACCATCATAAAGTTTGCGGATGACACCACAGTGGTTGGACTCATCTCAAGGGGGGATGAGTCGGACTACAGAGATGAGGTCAACAGACTGACTGAGTGGTGTTCAGTTAACAACCTCCAACTGAACACCACGAAAACTAAATAACTTATCTTGGACTTCAGGAAGGGCAGAGCAGACCCGGCCCCACTTTACATTCACGGGAACTGTGTGGAAAGGGTACGCTCCATGAGGTTTCTGGGCGTGCAGATCTCTGATGACCTCTCCTGGACTGCAAATACTACGGTGGTGGTTAAAAAGGCCCAGCAGCGTCTCCACTTTCTGAGAGTGCTCAGGAGGAACAACCTGGAGGAGAGGCTGCTGGTGACATTTTACAGAGCCACCAAAGAGAGCATCCTAACGTACGGCATAACAACATGGTATGCAGGGTGCTCAGCTGCGGACAGGAAAGTACTGCAGAGGGTCATCAACACAGCCCAGAAGATCACTGGCTGCTCTCTGCCCAGCCTGGAGGTCACTGCAAACTCTCGGTACCTCAGCAGAGCTGGCAATATCATCAAGGACCACTCTCACCCCAGCAACCAACTGTTTGAACTATTACCGTCAGGCCGACGGTACAGGTCACATAAAACCAGGACAAACAGATTCAGGGATAGCTTCTTTCCCAGAGCTATCACCGTAGTAAATAAGCACAAAAAAAATTGAACCTATTCCATACCGTCACTGTCATTATATTATGCTGCTATTCATACTGTCATTATATTAATGCTGCTATTGTTTGAGTACTTACGATTGTTTTTTTGTACTTTTTATATTTTACATTTATATTTATTATTGAAACTTGCACCAAGGGAGTGGCACTCCAATTTCGTTGTACTCTGTACAATGACAATAAAGGCTATTCTATTCTATTCTATTCTATTCTATTCTATTCTAAAAACCTTTATGTTTGTTGCTGTTTTGAGGGTCTGTGCTAAGCTAATCTAATATAAAAAATAGTGGAAGCTTATTCATACCCATATCATACTTGAAATAGCTACTGTACTGCAATAAATGTAGGATCCATCTCTTTTTTTCTACATTTTGGCAACCAATGGAAGATATTTAAGTGATGCAGCTAGTCTTTAAAGTTAAATGATATGCATTTTTGCTAATGTTAACCAGCTTATCCCTAAGCTAGTTTGGAGTTTTTAAAAAGTAATAGTAAGAGACAGCAAAGGTGACTGACAAACCTCACACTGTGAAATGATGAAGACTCCTCATACAGTTTTAACACACTCAATTTTGGTGGTTTTTTTCTTTCTTTTTTAAAGTAAAAAAAGTATCTTTTATCTTACTGTTCATATAATCCAAATTTCAATCGCACAGTATATTACTGGAATCTTTTTTTTTTATTTTTTTATTTTTTTACATAAATTGTAGCTGGCAGAAAATTTATTTCATATCTTACATATTTTTCATAGGGCAAGTACTGTGACATGTCACTGTAAGAGTCAGAAAAGAATGATAAGGGTCTGAGTAAATAATGCACGTGTGCACATGCATTTAAGAGCAAGAAACAGACCTTCTTAGCCTAGTGTGTGGAGACAGCTCAGCACCTGAGGAGCAGCGGGTGATTACCTGCCTTAATGGGCTTAACATGCATGACAGTAGGAGGTCTGCTGTCCATCAATCAGGGGTGAGTTGTGCAAGGTACACACACTCAATTAGGGACCAACAGGGGAATAAAGAAGGTGATGGTGGAAATGTGACGTGAAGAAGGGATGATGAAAGAAAAAAAAGCTGCAGTGAAAGAAACTCCTGTAATGATTTTTCTCGTTAAAAAGAGGGCCATTTAAAGCTCTTTAACCCTCAACATTGACAATTTCTATATATTTCCCCTTGCTCTCAAGCTTCTCTCTTTATAAAAATCTATGGAACCACTATTTTTCCCCCTGCGCTAGACAAAGGTGATAGCAGATTAAGACATCTGTAATGCAGCACTTCAGCCATCCCGCTATATTTTTTTCAGGGCCTGAAGCTTTTATATCTATTTATCATCATAGCCATTAGTAAGAGTAGAGATATTCAGACGGTGCTTTCCCATGATAGTGTGTAATGATCCCAGCTTCTAGCTCTATGTAACATCCCCAGTCCATAGCTCTGATTTAGGTGAGGGAAAATATCCGAATAGAGAGGTTTATATTTATTCATGACTTTATTGTGAAATAAGTCATAACCAAATTCCATTCAGTATTGTGTTTCTTTTTATGCCATGTGTTTTAAGTTAATCTGTGATAAATGTTTTAAACACAAGGCCTTCAGAATTTCTTATGATTGTCAGAAAAGCGCCCATTTTAGCTGCTTAACCCTTTAAGACCTACCATAGAACCAAGTCCGCCTGAGCTTATAGTATATTTTTACATGCTGTGGAGCCATTTTTTGGAGCATTTCAAGTTGCTATACATCAATACAACCATTATAGCCCAAATTTTAATAATATGTCTGCATTAAGTGCATAGTAATTACATAAATTGCAAAAAAGTGCAATAAACTACAAAAAAATTGAAAATCGTTTTTGATTTTTTAACATATATTTCTAGTTAGAGAAATTTAAGAGGCTTATCCCTCAAAACTGTAAATACAAAAAAGTTGCACAAACTAGTTTCCCACCAAAGGAAATTTATTTTAAGTGTCTTCATAGTTTTATTTTTGAGATACACCAATTTTCATATACTGCAGGAAAAATGAAAAAAATATATTATAGTGCAAATTTGCAAAATAACAGCATATGCATCAAAATAAACTATTTCCAGCAGTGCAATATGAGTCCTCAGCATCCCAGAATCGACACAGAAAGTCATAAAGTCAAACATAACTTTTAAAAACACAAGTATAGGATCATAAGGCCACGATGGTAAAAAACTACATTTCCGCAAAATGACCTCACTTCCGGTTCCGGGCAGGTCATGCCGGACATGTGATAGTTCGCGCTGATGGACGTAGGAAGTGTTACAAACAGCTGATCGAATCGGCAAAGCGTGTTTCTGGAATATTATGTTTTTGTTGCTGCACGCAAGCGCTTTTTATGCAGTTTTTGCAAAGCTATATGTGGAAGGAAACTGTGACCTAGGACAAGCTGATGGCATAAGATGTAAGTACAACTCCTCCGGTTTCATATGCAAAAAAAATTATTGCGCTAGCTTACGTGGTTGCAGTGCTACCGGGATTTAAAGATAGTTACGCAAAATGGAGCGTGTCCGCTCCGACCGGCTTTAAAGGGTTAAAATCATCTAATAGTCAGACAGCTATAATATTCTAGTTAGTTTGACAAGAGTAGAGGTTTTCAAAGAGAGTAATAGGTGGGTAATATCTGTGCCTCAGTGTGAAAAAGACAGCTTGGCCACCTGTGTCTCACTATGGTAGCTCACAGAGTTACAGATCAATCGATTAAATATGATATTGTCTGGGGTACTGGCATCAAAGCCTAAGACTATCAAACATTATTTCCTGTGAGGAATATGACAAAACTGAAGAACAAGAACTTACAAAGTGAAAATTAACAAACTTGCTGTGACATTACTTTTTAGTCCTTTTGTGCATCATTAGCTAAACTAACAACATGGCTCCAGGGATGGCACTGTCAGTATGGTAGATAGTATGCAGCTCTGGACGAACCTAAATACCTTTGAAAATACTGGCATAATTGCTATGAAATTTGTTACTGATGTTTCCTAATTACTCGATGATCCTGTTGCTACCATTTTGTTTTTGCTTGATATTATTTGCTAACTATTATATGGGCTGTCATTTGGCAGACATGTAAATTTGCCCTCAAGATGAGCAACAATCTCTTGGGTAATCCTTTAGCTTTTCATGTGGCATCACCATGGCTTGTGCTATGCTTAATGATCAAATATCTGACATTTGATTAAATGGTATAGGTATAGGTATACACACTCACAGGCAAATGAATGGAGTACTGTGCAAAAGTCTCAAGCCACCCCTCATTTCTTTAGATTTTTTGACAAAAATGGGAAGTAGATGCAGCAGTTGAAATATTTCCAAGCATAAAAGGAACTACAGCACAGCAGGCAAAAAGGTTTTTACAAATCTAACAAACATGAAAGGCAATATTTGGAACAACCAACTTTTTTCTTCCACATAATTTCTTTGAGTAGTCTTCAGGAATGGTTCTCAAGGCATCTTCCATTACTTGTTAAAATGATCCCAAACTGCTTCAGTAAGGTTGAAGTTCAGGTTCTGGGGAGGCCAATCCATGACAAATAGTATTCCACTCTGTTTTCCTATCCAAGTGTGCTCTTGGAACTGTCTTCATTCCAGCTATTTCACAACAAGGGCTAGTTTTACAGGCAGAAACATGGGTTCCCCAGTTTCACCCATTGTGGCCAAGTTGTACATGGAAGAAGTGGAAAAAGGGCTTTGTTATTCTTCTCTGGAACACTACCAAGTCATTGGTTCTGGTATGTGGATGACACCTGGGTGAAAATCAAATCTCAGGATGTACAACAAATTAAGGATCACATTAACTTAGTGGACCAACACATCGAACTCACCAGGGAGGATATGAAAAGTGGCAGGTTAGCCTTCTTAGACTGTGAGATTTCCATCATTTAAAAGTTGACGTAAACCTACGCATACAGATCAGTATGTACGGTTTGACTCTCATCATCCACTTGAGCACAAACCCATCAGGACGCTACAACACAAAGGGAACACCCTCCCCACAGCAGCCAGAGAAGCAGAAGAACATCAAGAAGGACCTGTAAATGTGGTTTTCCCAGCTGGACATTTGTCAAAGCTGGGTAGGCACCTAAAGAAAGCTCCAGGTGATCCAGGAGAGAAGGAAGCTGCCTTGGCAAAAACCCTTAGTGATCCCTTATGTGTCAGGAGTATCGGGAACAGATGAGAGACATTTTTTCTAAACACAGTGTCTCTGGTTTTTAAACCCCAAAAACACACTGCAACAAAAATTGATCCATCCGAAGGATGGGGTTCCCCAACACAAACAGAGTAAAGTACTGTAAGCTGTTAAGTGCCAGGAGGATTGACAGGATTTATACAAATCCTGATTTGGAAAACCAAACAACCTCTGGCTAAGCAGATGGCACAACACAGAAGAGCTAACTTGCCAGGACTTTTCAGAGACTATTTAAGTCTCTGAAAAGTGTGAGGTACAAGGATCGGACTGATAATGAAATAAAAACAGAAGATTTCCAGAGAAAAACTCTTTAAAATTATTTTAAAAGAAGATCTTGAGAACGAATTAATTATTTTAAAAAATACAAGAAATTCTGATTTCTTGGAAACCAAATAAAGAAATTGAGGTGGTTCAAGACTTTTACCCAGTCTGTTACCCATCTGTAACCCTTCGATCATTATAATTCTCTCTTAAAGCATTCTCACAGAAAAACTGTTTTAGTATGTAGGGTCTTCTTCAGGAAAGCCAGTTAAACACAGGTTCAATAATTTAACAAACTGCACCATAGCCTAGTTTATGAAGCAGGCACAAACCGGTAGCTGAGGATGAAACTCAAATGGTTCTCACGTGTGAGCTGTGTCTATACAGCACAATTGAAAATCACTGAGGTAAATCATTAATAAGGCATAAAACAATCAAATAAGCCACAAGGTGAAATAAATCAGATACTCCTGTGGGTTGTGTGAAAGTGCGAGTGAGTGAGTAAGTGAGTGAGAGGAAGACGTGGGCTAGGGAAGAAGGGCTAGGCAGAACTGAATACACAAACTGAAGGGTAGTGAGGGCCCATAATGTCAACTACAATATAAGCACAGGCCAGCTAGGATGGGATGAGTTGGGGACAAGTTTACTGGGCACAGGACAAGGCAACCACATGAGTGATTACCACCTCACGCAAAATTCAACCTTTAGCCATTCCAGTAAAGTACAATCCCAAAACCCAAATCTTCCTATTTCTGTGATTCAACAGAGAAGCCTTAATGACTTCCAAACTGTTTTCTTTTTTTATTTATGTTCTTAAAGTCTCAGAACACTGAAAGCTTATTGCAAACAGATTGCAGTTAACATTTTGTGACTTTTTTCTAATTGAATTTTAACGATCATGCAGTTGTATGACAGTCATGACATGGCGATGGGTAAATAGTCGCATATTTTCCATCTGTGTCACCATAGAAAAGCTGAACAAATGAGCATGAGGAAAACTTGCAGCAGCAAACCAGTCCTGTAGTGTGAGTAGTTTGAAATGCTTAACCCAGGAGATAGGGCTATTTCATTTTTACATTTTTATTTATTTATTTTGAATAGGCCTCAGAGGTACCCATTGCTCTAATATCATCCATTTTCAACATTTTTAAAAGCTCCGATCACAGTATTGCAAACAGTTCAAATTAGAGGAGGACACTCTGCTTTCAAGTTTTTACAAAGCCACGATTAATTTGTCATGCTCCTGTAGGTATGATTCATATATGTGTAATCAGGTTACTGCTGTTCCCTGCAAGCACTATAATGATCTAAACCACAAAAATGATGAATGAACTCATAAAATGTGCAGGTGTGTTCTTAGCTCAGGTCCTGTAGGAGTCACTTTGTTGGGATATGTCGCGGAGGACGCAAATGCAAGACATAGGAGGATGCAAAAAAGGGGGTAAAAAGCAACTACAAAGCAAGCCTTTATTATGGCTGATCAAAAAGTCCAAAACATGTAAATATAAAAGCAAAAACAAATCAGCAAACTAAACACAAAACACCAGGGATTGGAGTCCTGTCGGAGCTACTATGGGAAAAGGATAAAATGATACAGGAACACAAACACCAGCATCTCTCGAGAGCAGCAAACCATCCACAAAGACAGAGGGGAAGACAGGACTATTTATACACACAAGGGACTGATTAAAGATGAAAAACAGGATGAGAATGAAGCACAGGTGAAAATAAGTAACTCCTATTAATTCATACCTTGAGAGTATGGTCCTCATCAGTTTTGATCAAAGCTAAGAATTTCCTCATAATGAGAGTATCTATGTCTGTATCATATCTATTTTGAATGTATAAATAACCTATGGCATTAATAAGTGGATGAATAATCCTTATTTACTATTATATTTTAGGTTTTTGCAACACTAATTTTTCAAGAAATCCATCTACTGTCATTCAATATAATGTCCCATTTGACATGAAAACATAATAGCTGTAAAAATTTAATATATTTTATTAAAAGTGAAAATGTCAGAGTTTAATTGTTAAACTATTCGGATTTATTATATAATCATCTATAACCACAATGCTGTCCTCATCGCTATAGTTAAAAAAATCTCATCTCTTCCATCTGTAATTAGGATTATATCGTTAATTAGCACCCAGAACACAAAACAATCAAAAATGCTTAAGGCAAACTTGTCTTTACATTCAAAGCAGTTGTGGGAAACCTTGCAAGTTTGGGACTTGTACATCTTTACTGAAATGGCAGCTCCCATGTTTTCATAATAAAAACCCAGCCTTTGATCTCTGTTTTAATCTCAGGAAACTCTCATTTAGTTTTCTCAGGAATCGCACAATGAATGCATTCTAATTTGTTTAGTTTCAGATTATTTAGTTACAATTTTTATTGCGCTGGAAAGATTTCTTTGCTCACACTCATGGTCATTATCTGTACTATAAGGACGTGATCGCTGTTATTCATTGGTAAATGGTAAATGGCCTGTATTTGTAAAGCGCTCTACGAGTCCCTAAGGACCCCAAAGCGCTTTACACATCCAGTCATCCACACACACATTCACACACTGGTGATGGTAAGCTACATTGTAGCCACTAGGGCGCACTGACAGAGGTGAGGCTGCCGGACACTGGCGCCACCGGGCCCTCTGACCAACGGGTGAAGTGCCCAAGGACACAACGACTGAGCCGGGGCTCGAACCGGCAACCTTCCGATTACAAATGGTAAATGGACTAGTTCTTATATAGCGCTTTTCCACTCTTCTGAGCACTCAAAGCGCTTTACACAACTTGTGCATTCACCCTTTCACACCCATTCGCACAAGCACAACTGACATTCACACACATTCATACTCCGATGAATGCATCGGAGAGCAATTTCGGGTTAGTATCTTGCCCAAGGATATTTGGCATGCAGACTAGGGGAAGCCGGGAATCGAACCACCAACCTTCCGATCAGTAGATGACCTGCTCTACAACCATACGAAATAAAAAGCTGACACACACACACACACACACACCCTAGCATTCATGCTGTTTAAAAAACCAGTTGGTTGAATAAAACCACTGACAGATCAACATGCGCCAAAATAAACCAGGTAATTTACAAAACCTACTCAAAACAATGGAAGGATCAAATTGTTTTAACAATTCAGAGAGTAGTTATGACTCTATTACAGTTTTTGAGAGTACAAAAAAAAGTACGCCCAGAGATAAAAATCATGTTTGTCTCTGCTGGCATTTTACATCAGCAATGTCATCAATCTGTCATTGTTAGTACAGCTCATGATATTTAGTTAAGTGCAGCACTTAACATGTGATTTTCAGATTGTCAGGAACAAATTACTGCTAATATTGCAAATAAGAAGCAGTTCTAAAAATAACCCTTAACTCCATCTGGCTTTTTTCCAGGAAAATTTGATATTTTATGAAAAACAGACTTTTAATGATAGTCATAAAACAAAGTAACATATTACTATAACTGTGTTACATTTTCTAGTAAACAGTAAAATAACAATCTGCTTTATTCAATTTAGTAATTACATTACAGTTACAATTATGCTGTTACCCGTGTTACAGGTGCTTCTGTTATCTGCACACAGGGCAGACTGAAAAAAGAAAAGTAATTTAATTTTGGCATAGCACGCTATTGGTGAAACTTGTAAGTACGCCACACACTTGTTAAGTGATGATTTAATCAAACACAACTGTAGTAATCCGTCCTTGCTGTGTCTAATTAATTTACAACCCACAACTGATGTATTTCATTTTGTATTTATTAACTGAGGAAGTGAGCACTTTTAAGACCAAGCCCAGTTATTACAGGTAATTTTATTGACTTAAATATGTTTATTATTTAAAGCTTTTGTGTTGTGTTTATTTAGATTCCACTTACATTCATCATATTTGTTTGAAAAAGGTTATGAAGCACTCTGTACTAGATGAAATGAAAAGAAGGATTTATACCTACTCAAACAATATTTAAAGTAGACCTACTGTGCTTTTCTCAGCTGATTATGTGGGTTCTTGAACTCTACGAGGATAACATTGCATTACTAATAGTTCAAAGAAATTTTATATTTCTTACACTGGACGTTTCGACAGCCTCTCTAGTTCTGAATTTTCTGAAACAGGCAATTTTACAATAATTTGTTTTAACGCCTTCCCTGTAAGAACATCATCATTTTTATGACCGGGAGCCGACTACACAGTCAATTGCAGTGACTTGCACAGAGGAAACCTTAGCATATTATATTTGTATGATTCATTTAAAAACCCTCTTCTCAACAGTTTCACGTTTGAAACTTGGTCCAGATAAGTGGGTTTCATTCCGTTATGTCCATTAAAAGTACACAATGCATGAAAAAGCTTGGTGATCACTGGTGTATTGATGGGAGTGTGAGTTACATTAAGTTATTAAAAAACTGAAACACCTAATGGAGTAGAATTTGCCATTACCATCCAAATAAATGAATTTCAGTTTAAATGAATAAATGCTAATAAATGAGTGAAAAAATGCATAGATGTTGTAGGCTACCATGGGTCGTACAACACTGAGTAAGATAACATTCACATGTGCTAAGACTGCTGTGCATTTGAATATATATCTGTTGCTATAACCCGTTGCTACAAAGTTTCTGATGAATTTATGGTGTTCCTTGAAATTGTGCTTTATGCAAAAATATAAAAACAAACATATTTTATAGGTGTGTTGGCCAGCTTGCAACAGTCAAGCAAGCTGTTAACCACACGTGTTGAGAAATGTGAGGAGAAATTACTGAAGCACAAAAAAATAAAAAATAAAATACAAATACGTGCTAACTGTGATTTTTTTTCTTCTTTATCCCAGTTCTCGTAATCCCTGAAATTCTTGAAGGTGCACAGATATGTGGGATGTGCATGTCGTGTTTTATGTCTACACAATTCTTTCCTGTCCCCAGGTGGCTTCAGCTGCCCACAAAGAAAATCAGAGCTGTTCCAGGTCGACATCATTTCATCTCATGTGTGCTCTCTTTACCACCAACCCTCAGCCGAGATGCCTGCTCAAATGATAGAGACAGACAGAAAGGCTTTCTGACGGTGTTCTTCACAGCAGGCCAGCGTCATGTTGAGAAAAGCTGGACGTCAATATTTTTTCTGTTCTTCACTCAGTTTTGTTTACCAGAGGTTCAGTCAGTCTCCCTTAAATCCTTCATGACTTAACACAACTCTGTGTCATGCCTGCATGGTCAACAAACACACGCACAGAGAAAACACTGCGATCTTTTTGACTAAAGTCTTCTGTTATTTGGCCGACGAGCGAGCGACGAAAGCAAAGGAAAGGGTTAGCTAAAGGTCTTGCCCACTGAATAAAAACAAGAGAGACATCAAAGAGAAATTAGTGCAAGACAAAGCCTTCTGGTCTCAATCAGGCTGGTAAACAGTTGAGTGTAATATCTCTTTTTAAATTAGTCACTAATAGGAGCACAATGATAGAACAGCCACTTCACTGCAGGGGAGAGGAGAGTAGCCTAATGGAAGTGGGATTGCCTTTTTCACCAGCTGAGCCTTGCAGCTCTTTTTTTGTACCAAATTAGCAATTTACATGAGTGCACCCATTCTTGGCGCCAACCACCTTTTCTGCATTTTAACATATCTATTTGTGTCGAAGCGACAGGATAAGCAGGGGGAAAAGAAACAAATTGAATCATGAGTGGAGCGTAACCTTGAAAACAATCTGGCCAGAATCATAAAAAGAGCTTGAAGAAGAATTAGGATTAAATGAGCAGGACGCACCCCTCAGTGTTATGGTGCATAATTGGACAAACAGTGAAACAGTCTGAGGGAAACTGACATTGTTACCTTGGGACCTGCTTGTGCATAAGCAATGGCTAAACTGCAAATCACCAGCAAAATGCCTACCAATCCATTTCTATTCCATTTGGCAAAGCATTGCTTTATAATTTTATATATATTGTTTTCCTTCCTTGTTTATAAAAAGCCTCTTGGAGCTGTTCTGAATATTGATAAGGCACGTGTGTGTGGATGTGTGCCTGTTCTGCTTGAGACAGCTTTAACAGGCAGACATGTATCATCATGCAAATCTGCACTCCTTCGCAAACACACACATGCATACTGTACATCACAAGCTAAGTCATTTGTCACACTGAAGTGTGTGTATGTGGGAAGGACTGAGCAAAAGGAGAAATTCATCAGAGCCTGCAATCCGTTTCTCCTGCGTTTTTCCACTCACCCACTCATCCCACTACCTCTATATATCTTTAGCCATTTAATTAGCTGGACAGGTAATAAATTCCACGTGTTACGTTCCTCCCACTAGTTTATTTATTTATTCCTCAGCCTTTTAGAGGAGTGCAAAATCAGAGGAGCAGACTCCATTATAAGGCAAGTAGCATCACCAGCCTTTTAAGGTCTGAGTCATTAGTTAACATGACAGCGTGACAGCGAGAGGATTGTTGCAACAACTTAAGCAGCTGTTGCCTATAACCGCACCACAACAAATATATAAATGTGCATTTTGTGACTACAGCAAGTGTTGGCTTTTGTGGGACAATGGCACTCAAATGTGTGCCAGAGCATTTTTCTGTGCGTCAGTGCAGACAGGTCCTGCCACATTATGTTGTATCATTTAAACTCAGTGAACTGTCTGTGATCTCATTTCTTGGGGAGATATATATCTACTAATGGGAAGTCATTGAGGTTATGGTTTCCTTCTCCTTCTTCCTCCTACACAATGCTCTGTCAGCACTTGCACCTCTGATGTTTTACAATGCATGCCGCCGTATCTGTGACTCTGCTTAACCTTTCCCTAATTGAATCAGGCTGGATTTACAGTGCTTGTTACTCTAGAGTTTGGTTACAGTCAAGTGTTTGTAAATGAGTGAGTGTATGTGCATGGGAAAAGCATGTGATAACTTCATTAGTTCTCATTTCTCACCATTAGGCAGATTGGCAGAGCCAAAGCGTGGTTGACTCATTGAGGATGTCCTAATTAAATGCTTACAGTGTGGTAAAGTTTAACATGTATCCTGTCATGGTAATTGGCCACTCTGGCACAAATTAGCTTTCACTTAATACAAGAGGTTAGGGTTTTGTGTTTCACAAGAAACACATGAGCTGTGTCTGCGATAATGATAGAAAAAAACAAAAACAGAACAGTTATTAGATAAATGTTTGAGTCTCAAGACACCAAATGTACCATTATTTTTCTTTCTCCTTTTTGTGTTCAAGCACTGTTGTGCGTACACACATTGGAAACATGAACAATGGGGATCTGTAAATGTAAGCTTGTATGTCTGAGTTTTTTTTCTTAGATTTAGATTTGTATATTATATATTTATAATAACTTCACAGTTTCTTTGCTGTGTTCACTCAAAAAGAGCTCAAGAAACTTTTAAATAAAATGCATCTGAACTAATGAAATCAAAGGTTTGTCTATTCAAATAATTACTTTTGAATATACAACGTGTGTTTGGTGTAAATTCAGTACACTGTAAATTTCATTTGACCAGATTCCATTAAACTTAACATCTTACATTGTACTTATGTAACAAGATTACATGGAAAATTTATGTATGATCAATTTGCTTAAAGATGGCATAAACATCATTTTGAGGGTTTTTTTTAATCATTAAGAGTTTTTGTTTCTTAGTTTTTTTGTCTGTTTATTTTTCCCTGTAGTATCTAAAATTGTAGTGACAAGTGTAGTTTAACAGAATATTGGAGACATTTGTAAAATAATCTATATTTGTTCTAAAAATGATGTATTTCATAGACTATTTTATGATTTTAACACTTTCCCCAACACAATAGAAAATAAAAGTGATGTGTGTGTGTGTGTGTGTGTGTGTGTGTGTGTGTGTGTGTGTGTGTGTGTGTGTGTGTGTGTGTGTGT
>NW_024583108.1:147680-164334 GCF_018398535.1 Haplochromis burtoni | reverse complement strand
TGTGTGTGTGTGTGTGTGTGTGTGTGTGTGTGTGTGTGTGTGTGTGTGTGTGTGTGTGTCAAGCTCAGGTCCTTTAGCAGAGTCCTGGCAGTTTTCTGCAGAGTATCTTAGCTGTTCCTAGAACTCACTCTTCTGGACAGAGACATCGGATGTTGTGTCTGAAACATGCCAGAGTCACTCTTGCAGCTTGGGGGTTAGAGCTCCTAATGCTCCTGTTACTACTGGGACCATTTTGGGCTTTGCCTTCCACATTTGCTCCATTTAGTTTCTCCCTTAGCTCTTGGTAGTTCTCTGTTTCTCTACTTCAATGTCTTCCTGGTGCATTAACGGATGCTCGGTTTCCCCTCCTGGATTGTGGCTCTGACACTCTTTATTCCTCACTCCTCCCCTTTTGGTTGTTCATTGAGCTTCAGGATGCTGGACAAGAAAGGTCTGCTATTGCACAACAGTGTCAACAAAGGTTACTGAAACACTGTCATAAGAACTATATTGTATTAATGGTTTTGCTAAATGTTCCTAGCATTCCTTATATTTTCTCCAGTTTACTTCATTGTACTATTTAACATAATCAACAATATGACAATTCGGAAATGCCAAAAAAGTTGATACTGTCCATCTGTTCTTCGTAGCATTTTCAGAGGGTAGAACAGATGAACACAATCAACTTTTTGGGATTTCCGTACCTGGATGATTGAGCATGCATCAAGACAATTAGGAAATGTTCACCAACTGAGATGTTCTCAGACTGTTCTGCGAAAATTACTGTCTTCAACCTGTGAGCACTGTAGCGCACATGTGAATGTCTTTAGGTGAATAATATAATAAAATTAGGATATTTGCAAATTTACTAAATGATACCATGTCTGCCTCAATGAGCCAGAAGCTCAACAAGATATACATTACTAGGTAATTAACCACCATGCTACTTAAAATAAAGGTTTACTATGCCAACTACACTGTTTAGTTTCTCATTAATGGATTATGTGAAGCACTTTGGCTACCTCTGGTTTTAAATGTGCTATACAAATAAAGTTGTATTGAATTGTATTGTATTTGAGGAGAAATTCAATTTTTTCTTGAATTTTAATTCAACTTAAATCACCTAGGTTTATGGGCCCATGTGTGTTTACAATAAATGTGTTTATGTGTATGTGTGTGCATGAGTGTGGCTGTACTGGTGTGCTGCTGGAGCTCCTGATGGAGTGCCATTACATTCTCGTTAGTTCAGCTTCAGGGCTCAGGGACTGGGACACAGCTGCCCTCACTCCCCAAGCACTGTCAGAATCAGGCCCAAAAGGCCATTCTTGCTCCCTTTATATATTCCTCTCACCCTCTTTTGCCATCCACCCCTCCCTTTGCTGGACCCCTGCCATCACCTACTACTACTTCATATTTCTCTCAATTAACTTTCTTTTTTCCCATCTATTGTTTTGTTGGGACCCACAGCAGCAGTATTGTCCCAGCATGGAATGAACTGAAGGCTGAAAAATGTAGTTTTTTAATAAACAGCTACCCCAAACTTTTTCACCACATTCATGGCTATCCTGGTAACCCATCTTTTAAATTCATATCCTTCCATTTGGAGATATCTTACACACTTGATCTATAGGATACAATAAGGATACAAGGATAAAATAAGGGCTTCTCACCTTGCCTTTAAGAATGAACCCTTAGAGCAAGGGTGGGCAATTCCAGGCCCCGAGGGCTGGTGTCCTGCAGGTTTTAGATCTCACCTTGGGTCAACACACCTGAATCACACGATTAGTTCGTTACCAGGCCTCTGGAGAACTTCAGGACATGTTGAGGACCTAATTTAACCATTTAAATCAGCTGTGTTGGTTCAAGGACACATCTAAAACCTGCAGGGACACCGGCCCTCGAGACCTGGAGTTGCCCACCCCTGCCTTAGAGTAAGTTTTGATAACCAGTGATCCATTTCCAAGACCTCTTCCTCTGACTCCCAGCCGATGTGGCTGGGATGTGGTTGAATGAGACCCTATCCCCCAGCTTCTTGATGAACCTCTAAATTTGAACTGAAATGGCTTTTAATAAGGTTTCTGGATAGACTGTAGGCTTTGACGAATAATCAAATATAATGAGAGTATAAACAATCTATCATTGAGCACTTGATATTAAGGTTAATAACATCTAAAAGCTTGTCGTTTAGCATTGATGAGAAACCAGATAAAAAATATTTGTTGTTGTAAATTGATTTAATTTAAATGTTGTTTTTTTGTCCTATTCGTGTGGCAGGTGCAGCAGAAAACATCAAAATACTGACAGATAACCTAGAATCATATCAACAATAAAATGTCTTATTTATAGGCCCCTGTGGTTTTGCTCTGTCATCTTGCCTGAAAGCGATTCATACTATCTAAGAAGAAGAAAAAATTACAAAGAAAGGTGACAGGAGAACAGAAAAAAGTTCAAAAAGAAAAGTTGGGAAAAGTTTACTGACTGGGGTTTTGTTAGGGGAGAGTCAGTGTGGGGGCGCTGCATGTTCCAGTGTGTGGAGCGGAAGGGAAAGAAGTCTTTCGCAGGCTGATTAAGACACGAGTCAGTGAGACAGAAATTGAATAAAAGTATTATTCATCCATGGGCAGCCTTCCATCGAAGTGCTCTTCCCTGAAATGCACACACGCATAAAGAAACACAGAGAGGCAGTGAAAAACAGACACACCCAAGCAGAGTGGTAGGGATAAATACATCCTCTTCTCAATGCTCAGGAGTGCACTCTGTTCTCATTCAGATTCTGTGGCAAGCAGAGACTTTGAAAACGAGATTTGCTCCTTTTATCACCTGAAATACATTTACCTCGGCAGCTAGTGGAGAAGCTTTATCTTAATGAAATCTATCCCTGCTACCCATCTCACTGACATTACAGTGTGCCACATTCTAAACAAGCAACCTCATAGACAACCCAAGAACTGCTGTTGTTTCTGTATGTGTGTTTAAAGAAAACATAAATAAAAAGTGACTGAAAGCAAAAAAAGAGACATCTTGCATCCTAATAATGTATGCGTCATCTCAGCTGAAGATTTTGTTATTTTTGTCAATGAATCACTGACAAGTTAGGTTACCTTTGGCTATTTGTCACCCCGATTTGGCACTTGTACATGTTTGCGTACCTCTCCAGCAGTTGTTGATGCATCTATATTTTTCTTTTCCTGTAAAACATCAACACCTTTCAATAAACTGGGGCATTTGCGGGTGAATTGCTTTGTGTGTTTTTCTATAACTTCAGGGGTTAGTCCAGGACAGGGACGTAGTACCTGGCACACCGCATGCCCTCAGATCTGTCTAGCATTCTTAATGAACATAATTGGCTCAGACAAAAACATTTAAATGATGATGAGCAGATGGCATCGTTCACTTGGGCTGCATAACAAGAGCCTGGCACCCCGATCTGCTGGAAAAATAACAGGTGAAAACTTCAGAAATCATCCTCTTAACTCAGGACATCACAGCGGTAATCAGATGTAAATTACCCAGGCAAATAAATCTTTGATTAGCTTTCATTGCATGCTGTTTTTGTTTTCTCTGGCCTGCTACCGGTTGCTGCAAACACAGTAGCCTCCTATTGTGCATGAGAAGTGTACTAATTTTGTCTGAGTAACTTATACATACGTTTGTGCCTCAACACGACTCAACGGCACATCCACAAAGTCTAATTACAATACCTCTACAGCACTGGTACTATATTAAATCTGTGCAAACAGAATAACAGATGTGTATACACTTCTAAGATATGTATTAAAGTCAAGTATTTGGGTTGAGGATAAAAAAGCAAAGCGCCAAACAATAATAATGTTTGCTGAGGGTGGCAGGTAAGTCATGTCTTTCTCATAGCTGTGCTAATTAAATCCAGCACCAAAGGGACAGAGGGAGAAGACACACGGATATAGCTGTGGGTTTGAACAGATGCTGTGCTTTGATGAGCACCAAGGTTAGCCTATCATATGCTGTCTCAATCATCAAGAGAGGAGGGTGTCTTTAATTACCTGAAGGATATGTAAGGGGCTTTATTTAAAACCACACTGTACGCATTGTTAAAGGAATGAGAAAATACGACCTGAAAAGCATTGTTTCCTTATGTAATTTGCCTCATGCCATTAATTATTTAAGTAAAAACGGCTACTTCTTTCCTATTGGTGACACTTTTACTTTAAGGGTATTTTGTGCTCTGTGTTTGACCTCCAGTTTTATCCAAATGACCTGCCAAGGAGCTATTTTACCACATTTCCCTTAATGTGTCAGCAGGGCTTTCTTTGTAAAATTAGAAATGCTCTGGTTCTATAAACAGTGCTATTTTATTGTGAGTGTTAAGTCCATTAAAACCATACCAATGCATTCCTCCATCGCGGATCAACAGGCAGATATGGGAAAATAGTAATTATATGGCCAAAAAAGATTCATTTGGGGTAATTATGGAAAACTTTAATTATGTTCAGTTTATGTTTTGTGCATACAATGTTTTTGGAATATATTTTTGAAATGACTGTGTGCTAAAGCAGTGTTCTTGCACACCTTTCAGAGTGCATTTGATGGTAAAAGGATATGCAGTGGATAATACACCTACTCCTGCTTTTCAAAAAAAACATTTTCTCATGGGGATCGTGAGTAAAATACACATGAAGTATTGAAATCCAAATGAAAAGCTTTCAATAATACCAAATGGCATTGAAAGTTGTCTGTTAACAAACTGAGGAGTGAGTCTTAACAAGCTCAAATTGGACCGTCTGATTCATAATATGCGCGTCATGTACTAGAGTTTGTGGTACTTTTATGAAGAAACAGTGTTGCATTACTTTTTATGTTCATAATTAGTTTGACAGGAACTTCTGGCACTGGAGAAGGTATGTGCTAATCAACAGGAATATATATCTCTGTATAGCTATATATCCAGGCCTTTTGAAGGTTTTTCAAAGTTTTTCTTTTGACAGTGGCTGCCTTTTGTTGCACTTTTGTTGCCAGCAGCCCGTCACAACACGTAATTTCTTTCCCATTCTTCAGATGAATGTATTAAAAATGGCAAAGATAACACAGTTTGACAGGAATAGAAAAATAGTTTTACACTAACAAGGTCATTCCCAAAGAGCTGTCAGCCAAAACCTTGGCATATTGGCGTGATGTGCTCTTAAACATTTTAAGGAAACTGAACAAGTTCAGGACAAGAAAAGTCATGTCTCTGAAAATCATGTCATTAATAATGAGAAGAAAAATCAGCAAAAACCTGACAAAGAACCAGAGAGCTGCATCTGGCCATTTAGTTGTTCAATTTCCTGTTCTCTGAAGTCTCATAAGAAATAGTCTCAGTGGAAAGGTGGCTGTCACCACATGGAAAAGGCTCCGTTATACTTAATTACACAAGAACTAGACTCTAAATCACAGGTCTTATGGTGCAGTAAAGCCAAATTTAAATATTTTGTTTCATCATCAATATATACAGAGAGGGCCTCTCTGCCATGGCCTGCATCTTGTCAGAAGAACTATTTCTCCGGCCAATGATAATCTGGAAAACATCTGAGTCACAAGAGCTTCATTTATCAGAATTGCAATGATCCCAAACACACAGCCTATAAATACCTGGATAGAAAAACATACAATTAAGCACAATCAGTCATGGATTGATCTCTCTAGAGGCCGAACCTCAACCTTACCAAAGCAATGTGGGGTCCTGTTGACAGAGAATGGAAGCAAAGGCAGCTAACATCCAAAGAAGAGAGAATTGTACAAACTTTGCCTTTTCCATTTATGTTTGCATGTTTAAATAAATCGTTGCACCTGTTCCCTACTTATCTAGCAAATAATAATGATCTGAAGACTTTAGCACAGCACGGTAAACTCAAAGCAGTATGTTTTTCCACCTTAAGTCCAAGCACTCTAAACAGGATTAATACTAACAGGGTTAATAATTAATTCTCAAACAGACTACTGAAGTGGAGGATGCTTATGCTTGAAATTATTTTTATAATGCTGTCATCTTTTGATAAAAATGTTAATCTAACCAGTCAGCTTTGTACAACAATTCTTGAGATAATGAATTAACTATTAAATCATGAATTTCAATTTAGATTTTGATTCTTCTGTATGTAAAGAAAGGGGGGAAAAGATGTACTTACTTTCATTTTTAATAAGTGAAACAGTCTCTCTGTCTTTACCATTGAAATTTGCAGCAATTATAACTGAAATAAATTTCTGCAGAATCTTTCATCTGCTTTTCTCATCATTAATATTTTAGTTAGGATAAATAAGTATACATAAAAGCTGTATTAAGTTCCAGATAAGTGTAGCTGTCCTTTTCTGGCTATGGAAAGTGGAGAAAAAAAAGTAAAATCCCCAACAGCACTGCTATAATTTGTACACTGTATGCCTACATGCACAGATGCCGTCTTGTCAACCATGGCAGCTGATTTAAGCTGAAAATGTCAGATCAGGGAGTACCTATTATTGATCAACACATCACATTGTGTTTTGATCAAGACTTAACACAGGCAGAAATTGCAGCACATCCTCTTATTTGGAGAAAACATTCAGATGAGCTCAAGGTTAGCCTGGCTGCAACTTTACAGGCAAGAGCACTTCAGAGATTCTGCTGAGATTCCTGAGAGAAATTCCATATGAAGGGACTCGTGTCCTAAGAAGACTTTGTTTTTACAGGATAATTTATTCTGTCATTCTAAAATAAAAATGTGCTCTTTTTTTCTTGACCCTTTCCAAAAAAATATTAACTCACAATCACGAGAAAGCAAGCTTTGTTATCTCAAGATAATGGTATTTAAGAAAGTTTAAAAGCTGCTTTTCTTCTTAGGCCACAGTCAATCTGCACTTCAACACTTTTTAAAAACAGTCAGCTTCGGCACATTTGAAAGCAACAGCAGTTAATTAGCAATAGCATTTTAACAAGTCTTAATTTAAAAATAAACTTTGTTTATCTACTCATTAGAGTTTCCCTTTAATTGTGCTTTATGTGATGATAAACAATTACTTTGGCAGTACACTGGTGCTTCTGCACATGGTTTTCAGCCTGTTGATCTATTCATCCTAGGAACTGAGTTTGCACATTTATGCGCGCGTACACAACCACATACACACACAGAGTTCATGCAAATACGTAAACAATAGTTGCATGTTTTTAACTGCTCTGGAAGATTCCAATTACTGAGCTTCAATGATCCACAGCAGCACCGCCTACTGTCAGTGTGCTAATTTAACTTGTGCCTATTAAAAATTCATTTTAACAATCAGCACCACAAGGGGCGGGTTGTTGGCAGGGCCACTGATTGCATTTAAGTGAGCGTACATACGGTGTGTGTGGGTACATGTGCATGGATGAGAGTTCCCCAGTGTGTCCCATGTGACCTTTAGAACATGTCCTCCCGTTCCTCTTTGTGTTGTTCGTCCTTAGCTCTATATTCACTCTCTCACCCAGCCCCCCCTCTTTCTGTTCACCTGCTTGTCCTGAGGCCCTGCAATTAGAGACTGTGCTCCTTCTCTCCAACACGCTGCTGAAAATGGGGGACCACCCCATGCGGATGAAGCCTGAGTGATCAAGCCACAGGACAATCCCTGAGATTTCATTAAACCTCCATTTAAGGTTTCATCTGCCCCAGGGAGACACAGGAATGGAGGGTGGAATTTGTGCCACTGGCTGTGAGAAAAGTGTGGAGAGGTGGCAGAAGAGAGCAGTCATTCGGGTCTCTGATTTCCCCTGCTGAACTTGTGGGGGTAAAAGGGGGAGGTGGCTAGATGTTGCCTTGGCGACTGCAGGTGTGCAGACAGTATGTGTGTGAGTATTCGCACACGCACACAAACACATCAAGTGCCCTCTGCTAGTGTGGAGTTTCCTGTGGCTTTCTCAACACCTTCTCTCTTTCCATCTCGCGCTCAGAAAACAGAGGGAGACGCTGTCTTTAGCAGAAGCAATGCTTAATTGTTAGCCCGGTGACTGCGTGTGTGACTCCAGATGATCAAACAAACTGGGGGAAGGAGAGAAATCTGAGTGGATCAAAAACATCCATTAAATTCGGCGCCATAACTTTGCTGACATGCTGTGCGACAGCAGCGAGGACTTGTTCTGCTCAAAGGAGAGGTTATCATGCTGTTTCATAGCTCCAACTTTCTTTCTTTTTTTATTTCTAGATTAATTTAACTTGCCTTTTTTTATTTGAGCTGAACATGGATGTTTGAAATGATAAATGATCAATGCAATGTTTTGTCCTTATATTGGTCACCGCTTGTTGCACATAGAAACAGACACACATAAACTCGAAAAGTTGTCCTGACATGCACAAAGCAATTACGAAGAATCAGTTTACTTTGCTTCTACTTTGACACAGAATTCTAACAACCATATCTTGCTTTCGTCCTCTTGTCACAGCTGGAGTAACAGGACTTTTTTTTTTTTTCCTCTTTAGCAGTTTATTTCCTATGTCTACGCATTTTTGCAGCCGCCCCTACTTTCCTCTGTGCAAATGCAATGAATGCACAGGAAAGGATGCATTACTGAAAAGAAAATGCTTCATATCCCATAGATAAGACTTGCCCATGGCAACTTTGCCAGTGGCTAGGCAGCACTCCATCAGCTCATTACCCTGAGGCATAAGAGTGTTTCTGTCAGAAAGCTTGTGTTACATGAACATAAAGCAGTTAACCATGCCTGCACCTGAAGGTACAGGAAAAACAAGATCAGTCATGGTTCTATTTGAACACATCAGTATTGCAGGAATATGAAAATATGCAGTCAGTACCAATCACTGTTCAGCAGCTGTCCATAAAATGACTGCTTTAATCTACAGACTATTGTCTATCTTTTACTATAAGTTAGCGATCTATTTCAGTACAGTGTGCTCTGTTTCCATCACCATACAGTGCACAGTTGTGAAAGTGGGTTGAATCAATGATAAGGAGATAGGAGATTGTGTAAATAAACATGAATAATGCATAAGCCGGCTTTGGATGGATAACAGCTGCCTTTGAAAAGTCTTTTTAAAAAGCGAGCATATCCGCTTAATGCGCGCGCAAACTTTCTCATGCTGCGTTATGTGAGGTACACGGCGACATGTGGCACCGGAGCCCTGTAGAGAGGCATATTCTGTGATGAGAGAGTGGCTCGAAACACAGCAGTGTTACTGTAAATGTGAAGATGAGTAAGTGCTCTTTGAAATCCTTACATTAATTGCGCTGCACAGTCTGTTCATTTATAAAGCTTTTCCCATTGTGGAAGTTGTTCTAATCTGCAGTTATGATATCGGCACAATTACTAAATGTTTGTATAAAATCATGATCCTACCAAGATGGCTTAAAGATCTTAATGACAGAACCAGAGATGTACATTACATTTAAATTCAACCAAGCTCAAGCTGTCATAAAATACTAAGACATTTTAAATTTAATTTTGTTTCTTTCTTTTTTAATATAAGGAAAAAGAAAACTATTTTAACCTTCAGTAAAAGCACCTAGCAACAGAAAACAATTTTGTAAAGTATATCTATGTTGTGTTTACTTTGCAACTCAAACTAACTCTTCTTCTAACCTCGTTTCCATCATGAATGAGGCTCCCATTCATTTTTAATTTCTTTTTCAAAGCTTGCCTGACTTTTTCTTACAAATCTGTCTTAAGATAGTGTCTTTAATTGGTGTTTATGGATATGTAAACCCACAAATCACTACATGTTGCTCATTTCCATGAGGCATTCAACAAATCTCTTACTGAAGTGGTATTAAATATATACATTTTTTGTTTTTTTTAACCAATGTCTTGGTGGTCCTTGTGTGAGGAGGACACTCCCCTAGGACTTAAATCTGGGACTCTGCACCATTTGAATAAAATAGTAAAAAAAAAAAAGTAAAACCTAAATAAAAACAGCCTAGTAAATGTAGAAAAAATCCAAAAAGCTTCAATAGTAATTTCAATGACATTAAGTGGCTCAGTAAAACTTTGTGATCAACAAGGAATCAACAAATCAGCAGTGATTTTAATGTACTAGATCCCCCAAATACAGTAGATACAAATATAAAAAACTAGTTCAAGGCCTTTTGGACACCACCAGTCTTTTGATGGTTAAAAAATAAATGAATAAATAAATAAATAAATGACATGGTGCCCCAGTGTCACTGGCACAAGCGCTATTTTGTGAAAATGCAATCTAAAACTAAAAGGTTTGATTTAGTCAGATTTTGTTCTAGTGCTGTAGAATTTTTCAAGCACGATCATTTTGTATTGTGTTTTTAAATTGTTTCCCCTAGGTTCAACAATCCCTTAACTACCTTTAAATACAGATTTTAATGTCCCCCAAAAAACAAAAAAACTTATGTCAAGGATTCCACTGGGAGACTTTGGGAAATAATGTGTCCCTGCTAGGGCTGGGCGATATATCGAGTTTTTTAAAAATATCGATATATTTTTATACGAGATATAAGATGTGACAATATCTTTTATATCGATATAGTCTATGTTACGTTATATAATTAGTTGTGGAGCCACAAGTTTGCCTCTCTTTCGTCCACTTTTGTCTTTACGCAACATTACTGGGCCTCGCCTCTCCTTCACTGAACACAACACCCCCTGCTCCCCCATCGCTTCACCTGCAGGCAGCAACAAGATGGACACGGCAAATCTCCGTTAACGAGTTACTGCACATCGCCCCGTGCGTGGGGCTGGACAGCGTCAACGTGTTAACGAGCTAACCACGCTAACGCCATGCACGGCCTGAAATCCTTTCATTTTCTCAAACATTGACAGCACGCCTTATGTATGAATTCTGGTTTCGCTTGATGACCGCAAACCGATTTTATGTGGTACACGGCGCTCATCAATCTGTCAAAAATGTTTTAGTATGACTTTGCTAAGCTACGGAGCTGCACCGCTTGATGGATTGTCGGAGGATTACGGCTACCGTGGAGGAGCCTCGCGGAGTGATACGTACTGTGCTTCAACGTAATATTACCGTATTGTGTGTGTATAAGGACCATAAATGGCACCTGTTAAGAGACGTGGTTATGAAGAGGATTTCAAACTCCAGGCTGTCAGTCACGAACTTGGGAACAGAGCAGCTGTGAAATCTGCCCTTGTTATTATGCTCATCGTCTTTTAGTTTACATTTTGACTGCACAATTGTGAGCTCTTTGTTATGCACAAAAACAACATAGTTTTCTTTTATTTGTGGAGCACTTTTATTATATAATAAATGCTCATAATTTATTTTTGAGTAGTTTTTTTCATGTACATCTATGCTGTATGTTAATAAAAGTGCCTGTGTGACATCTGGGACACAGCTTTGACTAAGAACTCTCTTTTTGTTCTTACTTTATGGCTTTAAAAAAATATCGAGATATATATCTTCTATCGCCATCCAGCTAAAAAATATCGAGATATGGATTTTAGGTCATATCGCACAGCCCTAGTCCCTGCTATTAATAATAAGCATTCATACAGGTAAATGGGGAGGGATTTTGTGCTCCCAGTGATCCTGAATCTAAGCTGAATAAGCAAATATGGCAGGGCAGGTATTCAGTATCACAGCCTCACCTCTGGTTTGACAGAAAATCTGAAAAAATTCAAGTTTAATTCATGAATATAAGCAGAGACTATGACAGCTGGAGAGAAATTTTGAGTTGGAACAGAAAACATCTGCGAGAGGAAATTAAATGCAGACTCAACTCGCATGTTCACCTCTCTGCGGGAGACAGATTCTGGCACTCGGCTTCTCCCTTAGCTGCTGCACTCACTACTGTAGGTTCAGAGCCAAATTATGGCATATGTCAAATAAGGATGCCATATATTTGGAGACTTTTTAAACAGCTCTTCCAGCAACAGCCTGAATCTTAGACATTTCTTATATTCCAATGCTGACTAGAACAAGAAAATAGGAATAATTAATATGACAGGTAACATCACATACATTCTGTCAGTGTGTATCTGTACTGTGTCTATCCAGCTGTGTTGTGTGTGTATGTGTGTGTGTGTGTGTTTTCTCTCAGAATCACTGTCGCACACATAGATCAATGGTGCGAGATAGTAAAACTATAACTCAACACCCTGGAGAGATGATATCGATCTATGACCGCACTGTAAACACATGAGACCTTTTACTGAGAATCCAGAAGCACAAATCATACACTGGTTCTGTGAATGCTTAGTCACCTCAGTGTATCAACTGTTCATTCATTTATTTCATTCTCTGCAGAGGAAAAATAACTTTTAATCGTGATTTTTTTTTAGAGATCAAACTGTCACCCTCAGAGGAGATGAAGTTGATTAACAGTTTGGAACCACTAAGACCCAAGCATGCATGCACAATTTCCATGTTTTTTAGTTACATTTTTGGTTAACTATTTCATGTTCAGACAACACATGATTGAAATATGTTGAAACAATTATAAACCGCATTACTGGATGAGTAAAGGTGACACTTTCAAACCTGAACCATCTAGGGGACACTCAATACTGGGAGTGAAGTTTACACACAACATTTCTTCTAAAGTCTCTGTGGTAGCTTCACTAGACCTTGCAAACACAGTCTGACATTTCCTATCTGGGGTGCAAATAACATAATCAGTTTCATTCTGTTTTTTTTTCTCTACCAGATAAGGTATAGAAAACATTTTCCTGCTTTATGAGACATGGGGCGGAAGGCCATGACAGACTCTCCAGGTTGAAAAATGTCGTCATTGTTACATTTTTTTTTTAGAATGACTGAATAAAGATATATTAACATGAAATTTGAATGAAAGAACATCATGCTTATTAAGCTATTAAACTAAATTAAAATGCATCAAATCAAATTAATACTACACACAAAACTGCAAAGCACTATATCACTCAATAACACGGTGATTCCAGAAGGAGGCAAATGAGTGCTCCAAATGTTTTTCAACCTGTTTTCATCTTCCTCTGTCCTCATTCTTCATGTCAACCCTGCAGGCTGTTTCCCGTTAAAATGTCCCCCTGCATTGGGGCAGTTGCACTATGATTCAATTATGAGTCACCCTCTGTAACTTTAACTTTTCCAAAAAGGTGCTGAGAGTGGTGGACAGAAAACTAAGTGGTCGTACATAAATATTACAGGGCCACGTTGCATTGTAATAAAATATACATGGAACCATTTCATAGAGCATTTACATGTTATCTAACAGAAAGATGACATATTCTTCCCAACTCCTTCATTCACACAGACGCTCGTCAGAATGCACATCAGCAATTTCTAATTGAGTGTTAACCACTGGCTTGAAATGCCATACAGAGAGCCATGCCATTATTATTTAAAGTACAGGGTGGGCCATTTATATGGATACACCGTAATAAATGGGAATGGTTGGTGATATTAAAGTCCTGTTTGTGGCACATTAGTATATGTGAGGGGGCAAACTCCTCAAGATGGGTGGTGACCATGGTGGCCATTTAGAAGTCGGCCATCTTGGATACAACTTTTGTTTTTTCAATAGGAAGAGGGCCATGTGACACATCAAACTTATTGGTAATGTCACAAGAAAAACAATGGTGTGCTTGGTTTCAACGTAACTTTATTCTTTCATGAGTTATTTACAAGTTTCTGACCACTTATAAAATGTGTTCAATGTGCTGCCCATTGTGTTGGATTGTCAATGCAACCCTCTTCTCCCACTCTTCACACACTGATAGCAACACCGCAGGAGAAATGCCAGCACAGGCATCCAGTATCCGTACACAGCAAATTCAAAAGTGTTAAATGTTTTGGTGTTAATAGTCTTCTTGCAAAAGTAGAGTTAATTTTACTCTAAGTAGAGTCACATTCTTTTAATGTAACTCTGAGGTGTAAAATGATAGTAGTTAAAATCGAGTGTTAAAAATGAGTGTTTCTCTGTCAAATCTGGAGGTGTTACAATGGAAACATTAACTCTTGACCTCTTAACTCTGAACTCCTACAGGGGCTATGACACCAACAGAGTAAATTCACAGACTCCGCCCCCAGCACCTGGCTCCAATCGAAGCTGAAGTGAAGCCGTTTCAGAACATTTTGCTCTACATATTTGAGTTGTTTGCCATGCTTGGTAAGTCATTTTTTCAAAGATTGTTTCAATTATTTTATTAGCTTTTACTTCTGTGGCTCTTTGGAGTTGAGACAAAGCTGTGTGAAAGGCATTAGCCATGTTGCTCGCTGATAGCATAATATTCTGTTTTAGCTAGCTGAAAGGTATTGTTTGCGGGCAAATACCACAGCCTTGAAAAAAGCTTGCATGTGAATTTTCAGTCAAACTTTTGGTCAAATACACCTAAAACAATGTCTAGAATGTGAAATGTTGGTATAATGGTGCTACTTGAAGCCTGAAAACGATCGCCCATAAAAACGAGCAAACAGCAGTAGCAGACGTCCTGACTGGATTCTACGTTAGCATAGATCCCTCCAGAGTTTTGTGCACACGGTTTAGGTAAAAATGAAAAAGGTTGAGGTTTTACATTTAGTTCAGTATTACCTGTTGCCTGTGTCCTTGTCTTTTGGGAAAATACTTTACACAAGTAATGGCTCAAAGAGGATTCCTTTTTTTTTACTGTGCTGCAATTGTTTACTGGATTATTTGTGCCATTAATTAGTGTCAACTAATTTTTATTCGATCTCCCACAGGATATGCTTGTGAAGATGGAATATGGGGGAGAGCAGAAGTGCGTTGAAGTTCCACAAAGGGATGAATGAAGGACATGCATATTGTATTGAAGAAATAAGTGATGAGAATGCTGTTATTTGCATTTACCAGCTCACCTATGTCAGACCTTTTGATAAACAAAATTCTAATGAAAGTGAGAACATGTACACTGTTACATCTTTCAGAAAATGTTTTGAAATTGTGGTGCACAGTTCAGAATAAATGTTTTTCAAAAACCATTGCTCTTTTTAGTAAATGTTTATTTCCAAAAGAAATTTCTAGAAGTTCAGAACAGTAAAATTCCCGCTTTTTAGAATGAATTAGAAGATAACTCTTACGTAGTTAAACTAAAATACTCTTTGAGAGTTAATATATAAACTCTTAACACCAAGTGTTAAATTATCAACTCCAGACAGATTTGGTGTTTAACACTAAATCAGAGTTAACGTACCAACTCTCCAAAAAGAGTTAAATTAACACTCTCTGGTGTGGACCCATATAGACACTTTAATAGTGTTGAAATCAAATCCGACAGTGTTAATTTGGACATGCTGGATTTGCTGTGTAGTTTCAGGTGCTGCACATCTCGTATCTTCACACCATAGACAATTGCCTTCAGATGACCCCAAAGATAAAAGTCTAAGGGGGTCAGATCGGGAGACCTTGGGGGCCATTCAACTGGCCCACGACGACCAATCCACTTTCCAGGAAACTGTTCATCTAGGAATGCTCGGACCTGGCACCCATAATGTGGTGGTGCACCATCTTGCTGGAAAAACTCAGGGAACGTGCCAGCTTCAGTGCATAAAGAGGGAAACACATCATCATGGGGCGATCGTGGCTCAAGAGTTGGGAGTTTGCCTTGTAATTGGAAGGTTGCCTGTTCGAGCCCCCTGCTTGGACAGTCTCGGTCGTTGTGTCCTTGGGCAAGACACTTCACCCGTTGCCTGCTGGTGGTGGTCAGAGGGCCCGGTGGCGCCAGTGTCCGGCAGCCTCGCCTCTGTCAGTGCGCCCCAGGGTGGCTGTGGCTACAATGTAGCTTGCCATCACCAGTGTGTGAATGGGTGGATGACTGGATGTGTAAAGCGCTTAGGGACTAGTAAAGCGCTATACAAATACAGGCCATTTACCATCATGTAGCATGTATCGTTGTACCCCATATACCACACCAAACCATCACTTTTGTTGTCCAACAGTCTTGGAGGGATCCATCCAATGTGGGTTAGTGTCAGACCAATAGCGGTGGTTTTGTTTGTTAACTTCACCATTCACATAAAAGTTTGCCTCATCACTGAACAAAATCTTCTGCGTGAACTGAGGGTCCTGTTCCAATTTTTGTTTTGCCCATTCTGCAAATTCTGTGCGCCGATCTGGGTCATCCTCGTTGAGATGCTGCAGTAGCTGGAGTTTGTAAGGGTGCCATTTGTGAGTAGCTAATATCCGCCGAAGGGATGTTCGACTAATGCCACTCTCCAGTGACATGCGGCGAGTGCTACGCTGTGGGCTCTTGCTGAATGAAGCTAGGACAGCCACTGATGTTTCTTCATTAGTGACAGTTTTCTTGCGTCCACATTTTGGCAAATCCAACACTGAACCAGTTTCACGAAACTTAGCAAGCAGTTTGCTAACTGTAGCATGGGAGATGGGTGGTCTCGTAGGGTGTCTTGCATTGAAATCTGCTGCAATGACCCGGTTACTGCGTTCACCAGATATCAACACAATTTCGATCGCTCACGTGTTAACCTCTTCGACATGTCAATGGCTGTGAACAAAGAGAAACTTGTAAATAACTCATGAAAGAATAAAGTTACGTTGAAACCAAGCACACCATTGTTTTTCTTGTGACATTACCAATAAGTTTGATGTGTCACATGGCCCTCTTCCTATTGAAAAAACAAAAGTTGTATCCAAGATGGCCGACTTCTAAATGGCCACCATGGTCACCACCCATCTTGAGGAGTTTGCCCCCTCACATATACTAATGTGCCACAAACAGGACTTTAATATCACCAACCATTCCCATTTTATTACA